>NW_027976767.1:0-205 GCF_054177405.1 Leptonychotes weddellii
TGTGAACATTCCTGGGGAAACAGCAGGAATTATCCTTAGAATCCATTTTGTCTTCCTTCATTTTATGCAGCATAGACACACACACACACACACACACACACACACACACACACACACACACACACACACACACACACACACACACACACACACACACACACACACACACACACACACACACACACACACACACACACACACCCCC
>NW_027976768.1:0-205 GCF_054177405.1 Leptonychotes weddellii
GCCCCGACGGGGAGAGATGCCTGAAGCACCCGCATGCGCCGTCCCGGCCTGGGGGCTGGGGGTGGGGGCCTGGCTGTGAGCACGCGACCCAGCTGCACATACACACGGGACTGCTGGCCCTGAGCATGGGCACAGCGGGCCGGGAGAGCCCCCGGGGCTTGGGCGCTGGGACGGAGCCTGGCAACCACGCTCCGTCCCCGGGGCA
>NW_027976769.1:0-1099 GCF_054177405.1 Leptonychotes weddellii
TACACTTATACAGATGAGCATTGAGAAATATATAGAATTGTTGAATCATTTTATTGTACACCTGAAACTTGTATAACTGTATGTTAATTGTATTTCATTAAAGAAGAAAATATAAACATTAAAAAACATTAAGAGAAAAATTAAGCCTAAAATAATAATACAGGCTGAGCTGTATTGTATCTGTTTTCTATACAGAAGAGAAAATAAGTATACAGAAGTCATTTTGAAAAGTTTTCAAAATTGGGAGAAGATTTAGGAGGAACCTTGAATAGAGAAAATATGAGAGCTGTTTCTTTTTATATAAGGAATTATGTAAGTGGAAGCAGGACTATACACAGAATATTTGTTTTGGTGAGAATTTAGTTAGGATACAAATGTCATTCAAAGAGTAAATCATATTTTATGATGACAAATAAAGATGGCAGCAACCAAGTGACCACCTTAAACATTTTTAAATTTAATTAGATAAATTGCTTCTAATACTTGCTATGGTCGAAAGTAAATATATACGCTTTGCTATAAAACATGTTTTCATAAAAGATTAATATTTCTCATACTCAAAAAAAAAAAAATCCACAAGGGAGAGATGGCAAACAACATAGAAAACAAAAAGAAAAAAATAAACCTACTGCAAATGAATAATATAACTGCACTGAAGAAAGGGGTGGAGCAGAGTAACCTAGGTAACTTTTGATTTCATTTTAATTATAGTTTCTTTTGAAAAATAAAATGCTAATTTCTATGACAGACTGAGTTAGAGATATATTATCAGGAATAACATTCACCTTACAAGTGTGTACAGTGAAGATGAACATAATCCTGAATTAGTGGTTTGAAGAACAGAATCTATGTTCCTTGTTTGCTTTACAGTAAATGACTCTGGCAAGTTTTTTTTTATTATTATTCTTATGTTAATCCCCATACATTACATCATTAGTTTTAGATGAAGTGTTCCATGATTCATTGTTTGTGCATAACACCCAGTGCTCCATGCAGAATGTGCCCTCCTCAATACCCACCACCAGGCTAACCCATCCTCCCACCCCCCTCCCCTCTAGAACCCTCAGTTTGTTTTTCAGAGTCCATCATCTCTCATGGT
>NW_027976770.1:0-205 GCF_054177405.1 Leptonychotes weddellii
TCAACAAATAGTATTGGGAAAACTGGACAACCACAGGCAAAAGAATGAAATTGGACCACTTTCTTTCACCATACACAAAAATAAACTCAAAATGGATTAAAGAGCTAAATATGAGACCCAAAACCATAAAAATCATTGAAGAGAGCACAGGGGGTAATCTCTCTGACATCTGCCATAAGCAACATTTTTCTAGTTATGTCTCCTA
>NW_027976771.1:0-205 GCF_054177405.1 Leptonychotes weddellii
TGCACGTACCCCTTCGGATCCCTACTTTTGTATCTTTGGGGTAAATACCAAGTAGTGCAATTGCTGGATCATATGGTAGCTCTATTTTCAACTTTTTGAGGAACCTCCATACAGTTTTCCAGAGTCAGCCTGTGGTTCTTTTAAGATTCCTGGACCAAATATCATTTGAGGTGTGGGAGGGTTACCCACACACAACACCAAACAA
>NW_027976772.1:0-205 GCF_054177405.1 Leptonychotes weddellii
TTATCAACCAGGTAGGTTGTCAAAAACATAGTGTAAGCACTTTATCTAGAGATGGTATATTCTTTTTTTTATTTTTATTTTTTTATTCTTATGTTAATTCCCATACATTACATCATTAGTTCTAGATAAAGTGTTCCATGATTCATTGTTCGTGCACAACACCCAGTGCTCCATGCAGAACGTGCCCTCCTCAATACCCACCACC
>NW_027976773.1:0-205 GCF_054177405.1 Leptonychotes weddellii
CCTGCTGAGCAGGGAGCCCGATGCGGGACTCGATCCCGGGACTCCAGGATCATGACCTGAGCCGAAGGCAGTCGCCCAACCAGCTGAGCCACCCAGGCGTCCCTCTTGCAGAGTTTCTAAAAATTAGCATCAAATGCTGGTTGTATGCATCTCAGTGTGAGTTCTCCTGCACGTTGTGTGGTTTGGTATATTGAGTGGCCCTTAG
>NW_027976774.1:0-205 GCF_054177405.1 Leptonychotes weddellii
TGCACTAACAAATGCATTTTCTTTGCCCTCAAATTGCTACTTCTTCCTATGTCCAGGCTCAAAATAAGGTGTATCTTTTTAGACTCTCTGTTCTCCCTTACCCCACACATAATATTTATTGCTAAGTCTTATTGACTTTAATTCCTAAATATCACAACAATCCATTTCTTCCTTCCAGGTATGCTTCTGACTTCTAGCAGCATTA
>NW_027976775.1:0-205 GCF_054177405.1 Leptonychotes weddellii
AAAGGATGCTCAACATCACCCATCATCAGGGAAATACAAATCAAAACCACAGTGCATTGGGGGGGCGGAGCAAGATGGCGGAGGAGTAGGAGACCTGGATTTCGACTGGTCTCAGGAATTCAGCTGGATAGGGATCAAACCATTCTGAACACCTACAAACTCAACAGGAGATCGAAGAAAAGAATAGCAACAACTCTCTGAACAG
>NW_027976776.1:0-205 GCF_054177405.1 Leptonychotes weddellii
TACACAAAATCATTATTATCTTGTGGAAAAAAATATTTTTTGAAGCCATTTGAGTAATGTCACATTCTTTAACTATTATAACTTAAGTTACCTGTGTAGAACATTCTGTCACTTATAGCAGGCAGTCGCAGTATTGCAGCTCATAAATGTTTATGATACTTAATATATATGTGTGTGTGTGTATATATATATATATATACATTTA
>NW_027976777.1:0-205 GCF_054177405.1 Leptonychotes weddellii
AGAGTGGCTGCACCAGCTTGCATTCCCACCAACAGTGTAGGAGGGTTCCCCTTTCTCCGCATCCCCGCCAACATCTGTCGTTTCCTGACTTGTTAATTTTAGCCATTCTGACTGGTGTGAGGTGGTATCTCATTGAGGTTTTGATTTGGATTTCCCTGATGCCGAGCGATATTGAGCACTTTTTCATGTGTCTGTTGGCCATTTG
>NW_027976778.1:0-205 GCF_054177405.1 Leptonychotes weddellii
AATGGGATCGACTCCTTAATTTCTCTTTCTTCTGTCTTGTTGTTGGTGTATAGGAATGCCACTGACTTCTGTGCATTGATTTTATATCCTGCCACTTTACTGAATTCCTGTATGAGTTCTAGCAGTTTTGGGGTGGAGTCTTTGGGGTTTTCCACATAAAGTATCATATCATCTGCAAAGAGTGAGAGTTTGACTTCTTCTTTGC
>NW_027976779.1:0-1098 GCF_054177405.1 Leptonychotes weddellii
GAATAAAAGAGTATGAAAAAGTGTTTTAATGTGGAGAGAAACTGGTGTCTAAAGTTTTAGTTTCATGTCACATAAAGAGATATGGAACAAGTATGTTTATGGAAGGTAAAGGTGATTCTTGGTCAAACATAAAATAGAATCCCTTTCAAGTGATGACATTTCTATTTTAGAAAGAGATCCAATAATAAAAGGCCAAAACGAACAATGAGGAACACAAAGATGTGAACACTAGTTGAAATATATGTATAAAGGTGATTTGTGAGCAATAAGTATGCAGAGGGACATTCACTTTCAGTGTTTGGAAAAGAGGTATTCACAAGTGAATAATATTAATATGACAGATCAATTCTTTCAGAAAAAAAAACCCTAGAAAAACAGTAGTAGGAATATGACTAACTCAGAAACTTTACCACACAAAATTTATACACTCACATATTCTGCACAAATACATCTACACATACATAAAAAAGCAAAATGGCAAATAACTAAATTGGTGAAATAAACAGCAAATCTTTGCTTGAAAGAATGCAATAAAAACAGGAATAAAACCTCTCTGATCCCACTGTGCAAACACCAAGGACTCCCACAGATGATTTTCAACAGAGAAAGTGGGTGGCTAGCTAAGTCAGGACATATTCAGGCTCACAGGTAATGAGGTAATTGTAAAGGAAGCTCATCAGCATACCCTTTTTCACGTAATACATGTAAAAAATTTCATTTGAATACTCAAGAGAGAGGAGATGCTTTGCTATGTATGTTTCACATACTGCTCTTTTTTTGTGTTTCTTTTTTTTTTTTAATTTAATTTTGTTATGTTATGTTAGTCACCATACAACACATCATTAGTTTTTGATGTAGTGATCCAGGATTCATTATTTTCATATAACACCCTGTTCTCCATGCAGTACATGCCCTCCTTAATACCCATCACCAGGCTAACCCATACCCCCTCCCCTCCGCCAAAACCCTGTTTGTTTCTCGGAGTCCATAGTATCTCATACTTCATCTCCCCCTCCGATTTTTCCACCTTCATTTTTCCGTTCCTTCTCCTAATGTCCTCCATGCTATTCCTTATGTTCCACAAATAAGTGAAACCAT
>NW_027976780.1:0-205 GCF_054177405.1 Leptonychotes weddellii
TGTTTTTTTGTTTGTTTTTTGTTTTGTTTTGTTTTGTTTTTTAGGGACTAACACACCCTTTTAATATGTTTTTAAATATTTTTAAGGTTTAAAAGTGTTTAAAGTTTGTAATTCCTAGTAGGAAAACATTATCTGAATGACTACCCTAATGGCAAACCACTATAGAATGTTTCAGTTGCATGTGGGGCAGAGGGGTAGGATTCTC
>NW_027976781.1:0-205 GCF_054177405.1 Leptonychotes weddellii
ACAAATGTGAAAAAACATCTGATAAAATCCGACATACATCACATTTTTGGTTGCTGTAACTCCATGAATTGATGTTGGTAGGTTAATGGGTTAAATAGAAGTCTTAAGTCTTAATGGCAGTTGTTGGGTCAGTATTCCGGTAGGAAGCACACAGTGTCCCTTCAGACCCACTTGAGACGGGTGCTTTTGTGTGTGTGGGGGGGGG
>NW_027976782.1:0-205 GCF_054177405.1 Leptonychotes weddellii
TGTGGCAATGTCCAGAGACATGTTTGTTGGTAGGACTTGGGTTGGGGGGCAGGGTACTCCCAGCATCTGCTGAGAGAGGCCAGGGATACTGCTGACCATCCTACCATGCACAGGACCGCCTCGCCACACAGAATGATCTGGTCCTAAATGTCAAGAGTGTTGTGGTTGGGAAACCCTGGTCTAGTCCTTTTACATTCTCGATATG
>NW_027976783.1:0-205 GCF_054177405.1 Leptonychotes weddellii
TCTATGTTGTCACAAATGGCAGGATTTCCTTCTTTCTCATGGCTGAATAAAGTCCCATTATAATATACACCACATTTTTTATTTATTTATTTTTTTATTCTTATGTTAATCACCATATATTACATCATTAGTTTTAGATGAAGTGTTCCATGATTCATTGTTTGTGCATAACACCCAGTGCTCCATGCAGAACATGCCCGCCTCA
>NW_027976784.1:0-205 GCF_054177405.1 Leptonychotes weddellii
GTGGCGCTACCAAGAAAAAATAAAACGTTGTTTGCTAGAAATTGCTTAGGTTATGAAATTTAGTCCAAGTCCTTAAGAAAATAAATTGCGCTACATCTCCAAATTAAAAATGATCAATAGTCCATTTCAAGGGCATATTTAATCAATGCTAACCGGGTTCCGATTAGCTGTGCAGTGTTGTTCACGCGGCCAGAGTCCTCCTCGG
>NW_027976785.1:0-205 GCF_054177405.1 Leptonychotes weddellii
GGCTGTCCTTTGTTGAAGATCAGTCGGGCTACAGGACAAGGGTGACAAGCCTCAAAGCTGAGCAGGGCAGATCCCTGAGCAGCCACGACCCTGTGGTGCTCACAAAGCATGAGGTGGAAGGGGAAAGGGGAGAGGGTCAGCTGGGGTGGGGCAGGATCGGGGAGGCTCAGGGAGGGCCCTGCTGCCTGACCCTGGGAGCGGTGTC
>NW_027976786.1:0-205 GCF_054177405.1 Leptonychotes weddellii
GAATCCGGCTGAGAGACAGTGGTCTAGATGCAGATCTCCACGGGAGAAAGTGACACCCCAGAGCAGCGCCTCAGCCCAGGTGTGGAATTGCCACCTGCTAAGATGACCTGTGCGGTGGGCCCCAGTCATCGTCATAGACAGGTGGCATACTTGGGTGTATATGGGGGTGGATGCGCACACTTAGGGTGTGCAGGAGGGAGTGGCC
>NW_027976787.1:0-205 GCF_054177405.1 Leptonychotes weddellii
GGGCATGGTCCCAGCGATTGGGACCCGAGGTGACCAAAGATCAACGGTCCTGAGTTGGTCGGTCACTGGGGGACCTGATCCACGCCTGGTTTCCAGTGTCCAAGGAGGGGGTGGGGAGGGTGAGTTTGAGTTTTCTTCTCCGTCAGAAGAGGGAGGGCCATGGGATGTGCACTGAAATACGCAAAAGCTCAGTTTATGCGCATGA
>NW_027976788.1:0-205 GCF_054177405.1 Leptonychotes weddellii
GGGACAGCGTGATTGACCAGGACCTTGAATGCTAGGCTGAAAGGGGGATATTCAGGCAGCAATAGGGAGGTTCTGTCGGGTCTTGAGCAGGTGACGGTTGTAATAAGATCGATGTTCAAGGCAGATTATTCTGTCAGTTGAATCCAGGATGAATTGAAGCCGTGGGAATTGGTGGTGGGGAGGCTGGTTAGCATCCTGCAGAATG
>NW_027976789.1:0-205 GCF_054177405.1 Leptonychotes weddellii
TACATCACATCATTAGTTTTAGATGAAGTGTTCCATGATTCATTGTTTGTGCATAACACCCAGTGCTCCATGCAGAATGTGCCCTCCTCAATACCCACCACCAGGCTAACCCATCCTCCCACCCCCCTCCCCTCTAGAACCCTCAGTTTGTTTTTCAGAGTCCATCGTCTCTCATGGTTCGTCTACCCCTCCGATTTCCCCCGCT
>NW_027976790.1:0-1098 GCF_054177405.1 Leptonychotes weddellii
CCGGGGGTCCCGGTGCGTTCAGGTTCACATTTTTCGGAGTCGGTCCCCGCCTGTGGTCTCCCGGCCCTCGGGCCTTCAGACGCCGCCTGCCGCGTTGTCTCCTTGCTCCACGCCGTCCCTGGGCACCGCTCCCACCCGCGCCGTGGGAGTCCAGGGAGATGGGCGTGCGCGCCTCGCGCCGCAGCCTGGCCCGGCTCGGCCCATAGAGGCGCGGAGTCTCTCCCTGGCCCTGGGATTGCGCAGACCCCGCCGCTCTGCTGAGCTCCCCCCCGTGCAGCCCCGCATACAGTGAGAGGACCGATGCCCGGGAACGGCACCCTCCTCGGTGCGGGCTTTCGGGAGCGGGATTTAGGGCGGAAGATCGCGGGGAGTCACGGAGCAGGTCCCCTCCCCGCCGCGAGGATGGGGGGCCTTGTGGAAGCCGTGCCTGCAGAAGGAAGGCCCGGACAGCGGCCGACGAGGGAGAGAGGGGGAGCAGGAGAAAGAGAACGGCGGAGGAAAGATCCGTGAGACGGTCCGTAAAGAGACGGCAAGATAGAGGATGCGGGAGAGACCTGCCAGTGAGGCCGTAAGAGCGGAAGACAGTAACTCAGGAAAGTCGCAAGCGGAGAAAGGAAAAGAGCGAAATGTGGAGGAAAGGGAGGCGCTCCAGAAGAAGGGGAGCGGAACAGTCGGGGCCCCTGGTTATCAGAAGCGGGGCAACAAGGGCGAGGTACTTTGCGCAGACAGCGGGGAGAAAATGGTTGTGAGCCTGCGATTGGTAGGGATGACAGCCCAGAGAGACACAGCGGTGCGAGAGCTTAGCCAGAGGGGGCGCCAGTGAGTCGGGCAGAGGGAACGGAACTGGGAGAGCCCAGGACACAGATGGGGGTGGGGCGGAGAGAGAGGCCGAAATTTACGGAGATCGGAGCAGTCGGAAAGCTTGGGCTGAAAGAGTAAGGGAAGGTGAAATAGGTCTCAGGAGTTCCCCGGAAAGTGTAGGTGTAGGGAAAGGAAGAGAGAAAAGGGGAGAAAGCAAGGGAGGAGACGGGGGAATCACAGGAAAGGAGAAACAGTGGAGAGAATCAGGAAAGAGAAAGACATGAACAGATTAATAGA
>NW_027976791.1:0-205 GCF_054177405.1 Leptonychotes weddellii
TATCTGAATGGCCAGTAAATATATGGCACAACTACCCATGTCAGTAAAAACAAAAATTTATTATTAATGTAAGAATGAAAAACCATTTCTCACAAATAAGTCCACAAAAGTTTTTATTTTTTTTTATTCTTATGTTAATCCCCATACATTACATCATTAGTTTTAGATGAAGTGTTCCATGATTCATTGTTTGTGCATACCACCC
>NW_027976792.1:0-205 GCF_054177405.1 Leptonychotes weddellii
TGGCCTGGTGGTGGGTATTGAGGAGGGCACGTTCTGCATGGAGCACTGGGTGTTGTGCACGAACAATGAATCATGGAACACTTCATCTAGAACTAATGATGTAATGTATGGGGATTAACATAAGAATAAAAAAAAAAACAAAAACACATTAGCCTAGTGTTTTTTATGAGAGATGATTTAAATTACTGGATCACTTCCTATATTG
>NW_027976793.1:0-205 GCF_054177405.1 Leptonychotes weddellii
GGGGCGCCTGGGTGGCTCAGCCGTTAAGCGTCTGCCTTCGGCTCAGGTCATGATCCCAGGTCCTGGGATTGAGCCCCGCATCGGGCTCCCTGCTCCACGGGAAGCCTGCTTCTCCCTCTCCCACTCCCCCTGCTTGTGTTCCCTCTCTCACTGTGTCTCTCTCTGTCAAATAAATAAATAAAATCTTTAAAAAAAAAAAAAAAAA
>NW_027976794.1:0-205 GCF_054177405.1 Leptonychotes weddellii
AGGACCAAAGTCACAGCTGGTGCCAAACTCATAGGAGGAAAGTACAGTCCCTTCCAGGCAGTGGAGACGTGAGAGACAGTGCATGGGCTTTAAATCAAGGCACCAACACTTCAGTGCCCCGTTTCTCAGATGCCGACCCTGGGCCGACTCAGTCCTCAAGGCTCTGTTCCCTCACAGAGCACACAACGACAGTTATGGCGCCTTT
>NW_027976795.1:0-205 GCF_054177405.1 Leptonychotes weddellii
ATGTCCTGAGCCTAAGGCAGCCGCTTAACCGACTGAGCCACTCAGGCGCCCCAATAAACAAACAATCTTTTTTAAAAATTTTTTATTGTTATGTTAATCCCCATACATTACATCATTAGTTTTAGATGTAGTGTTCCATGATTCATTGTTTGTGCATAACACCCAGTGCTCCATGCAGAACGTGCCCTCTTTAATACCCCTCACC
>NW_027976796.1:0-205 GCF_054177405.1 Leptonychotes weddellii
AACAAAGAATCATGGAACACTTCATCTAGAACTAATGATGTAATGTATGGGGATTAACATAAGAATAAAAAAAATAAAAATAAAAAGAACATCACAGACATTCTTATCAGTGGAAAAAAACATAATTGATGAAAATTTTTAAGAAACTCTGAAAATTATCCTAAAGGCATACAGCAAATGAAGAAATCATTGTTCAGCAGTGACA
>NW_027976797.1:0-205 GCF_054177405.1 Leptonychotes weddellii
GATCGAGTCAAGGGCTTTGCGGCTGTACCCACTCCTCTTCTCAGTAAGCTACTCTTTGAAGCAAATGAAATGTAAGGACTGAGGATACTATTTCCGTTATCAACTGCTTTGTATTCTGTGTGGGGAGAGTGAACTGCTTGGAGAAAATAAATGGGCTAGAGCTGGGAGGTTTTTTTTTTTTTTTTGGTTTTTTTTTTTTTATTCT
>NW_027976798.1:0-205 GCF_054177405.1 Leptonychotes weddellii
TTTTTTTAATCTTATGTTAATCCCCATACATTACATCATTAGTTCTAGATGAAGTGTTCCATGATTCATTGTTCGTGCACAACACCCAGTGCTCCATGCAGAACGTGCCCTCCTCAATACCCACCACCAGGCCAACCCATCCTCCCACCCCCCTCCCCTCTAGAACCCTCAGTTTGTTTTTCAGAGTCCATCGTCTCTCATGGTT
>NW_027976799.1:0-205 GCF_054177405.1 Leptonychotes weddellii
ATATACGATTTCCTCTAACAAGTCAAGAACATGCACGAAGTGAAGACCTGGAGAGACGGAAACCCATCTAATTAGGAGTGAGTTTCTCTGTTTTTCTCTTGGCTGAGGGAGTAGTTGGCTGCATGACAACCCCAGGGAAGAGAACATTGGGATACGGAGCAGGGCAGAGGGCAAACAGAACATGAAGACGGGGTGTGGGCGGAAG
>NW_027976800.1:0-205 GCF_054177405.1 Leptonychotes weddellii
TGTGCGTGTGAGTGGGGGGGAGGGCCAGGGGGAGAGAGAGAATCTCAAGCAGACTCCAAGAAGAGCATGGAGCCCGATGTGGAGCTCGATCTCATGACCCAGAGATCATGACCTGAGCCAAAACCAAGAGTCGGACACTCAACCGACTGAGCTACCAGGTGCCCCTGAACCCACAGTAGAATTTTAAACACTGTAACTTTTTTTT
>NW_027976801.1:0-1098 GCF_054177405.1 Leptonychotes weddellii
GGGTATTGAGGAGGGCACGTTCTGCATGGAGCACTGGGTGTTATGCACAAACAATGAATCATGGAACACTTCATCTAAAACTAATGATGTAATGTATGGGGATTAACATAAGAATTAAAAAAAAAAGAGTTAATGTAGGTAAAGCACCTTTCACAATAAAAAAAAAAAAAAGTAATTCTAATGTATTCATGATGTAATCATTTTTTATGGATTGAAACCAGATCTAACTGACTAGCTAGACAATTTTTTTAAAGGACATGAGATCAGAAAGGAGTCTTGGCTAATTTCCTTATTAAAAAATCAATATTCTTCATACAGTTAAGAATCAATTCAATAATATTATAAGCAAGAAAGCAGATTTTTTCTTTTACTTTTTCCTTTTAAATTCAAAGTCAAACAGCAACAACAATAATAAAGCTACTAGATCGAATTGAGCACCCAGTACATGTGCTAAATGTCTCAGACATTGTGTGAAGCATTTAAATGCATCATCTCATTTAATCTTCTGCACCAATCCTATGAGAGGAGTTCCATCATTACCTCAATTATACAAAATAGAAAATTGAGGCTTATAAGAGTTAAATCACATTCCAATTGTCATGAAACTAATAAATGAGAAATTCAATATACTGAAACAGTGGTTCCTCATTCAACTTTGAAGAGTTTAGCCAAAGGGTATTTATGGGTAAATAGAAGGGATAGATTATGGAGGGCCTCAGAGACCAAGAGAATTTACTATTTTTAAATAATAATCAGGAAGTGTGTCTTTCTAAATTAATACAATTTTGAACTAGTAGATGTAAATTATTAAGACTTTTACCAGTAATCTTTTGTGACCCCTTCTGCATCTGGGCCTTCATAACTTACTAGGTCATACCTCATTACAAGTCCATGAAAAGAGTTTTTTTTTTTTTTAAAGATTTTATTTATTTATTTGACAGAGACACAGCGAGAGAGGGAACACAAGCAAGGGGAGTGGGAGAGGGAGAAGCAGGCTCCCCGCAGAGCAGGGAGCCCGATGTGGGACTCGATCCCAGGACCCTGGGATCATGACCTGAGCCGAAGGCAGTCGCTTAACCGACTGAGCCACCCAGGCGC
>NW_027976802.1:0-205 GCF_054177405.1 Leptonychotes weddellii
GGGGCTCCTGGGTGGCTCAGTCGTTAAGCGTCTGCCTTCGGCTCAGGTCATGATCCCAGGGTCCTGGGATCGAGCCCCACATCGGGCTCCCTGCTCGGCGGGAAGCCTGCTTCTCCCTCTCCCACTCGCCCTGCTTGTGTTTCCTCTCTCATTGTGTCTCTCTCTGTCAAATAAATAAATAAAATCTTTAAAAAAAAAACTTGTT
>NW_027976803.1:0-205 GCF_054177405.1 Leptonychotes weddellii
AGTTTCAGGCTGCAGCACTAAAATGATATTCCTCATCTGTAATCACAGTGACCATAGCTCTCAGATGTTTTCAAGATAGTGATCAAGGCGATTAGTGAGAGGAAAGCACAGTGAGTTCTATCAGGAGCCTTTAAAATCCCATCTGGCTGTTCAGTGAGATCTTATGTTCCTAACTTCTGTCACAGCCTTCTCTGCATTGTAATGA
>NW_027976804.1:0-205 GCF_054177405.1 Leptonychotes weddellii
GCTCTGTTAAGCGCTGTGAATTGTGCAGGACTGTTGAATCTCAGATCTGTACCTCTGAGACAAATAATGCAAGATATGTTAAGAAAAAAAAAGAAGAAGAAGAAGGTAGCGGGAGGGGAGGAATGAAGCGGGGGAATTCGGAGGGGTGGACGAACCATGAGAGACGATGGACTCTGAAAAACAAACTGAGGGTTCTAGAGGGGAG
>NW_027976805.1:0-205 GCF_054177405.1 Leptonychotes weddellii
GCCCCAACGGGGAGAGATGCCTGAAGCACCCGCATGCGCCGTCCCGGCCTGGGGGCTGGGGGTGGGGGCCTGGCTGTGAGCACGCGACCCAGCTGCACATACACACAGGACTGCTGGCCCTGAGCATGGGCACAGCGGGCCGGGAGAGCCCCCGGGGCTTGGGCGCTGGGACGGAGCCTGGCAACCACGCTCCGTCCCCAGGGCA
>NW_027976806.1:0-205 GCF_054177405.1 Leptonychotes weddellii
GCACCTGATCACACACATGCTCACTGCTGCCTGTCACACGCACCTCATCACACACACTCATGAGTGCTCACCGCAGCCTGACACGCACCTGATCACACACACACACATACACGAGTGCTCATCGCTGCCTGTCACATGCACCTGATCACACAGATACACACACGTGCTCACCGCTGCCTGTCACATCACCTGATCACACGTACAC
>NW_027976807.1:0-205 GCF_054177405.1 Leptonychotes weddellii
AACTTAAGGAATGTTCCCTCTATCCCTATACTCTGAAGAGTTTTAATCAGGAAAGGATGTTGTATTTTGTCAAATGCTTTTTCTGCATCAATTGAGAGGACCATATGGTTCTTCTCTCTTCTCTTATTAATGTGTTCTACCATATTGATTGATTTGCGAATGTTGCACTGGGTGTTATATGAAAACAATGGATTGTGGATCACCA
>NW_027976808.1:0-205 GCF_054177405.1 Leptonychotes weddellii
AGCACGGGGAGGCAAGTGGCTCTCACTCTCTTCTGAGTTCAGGTGGCGCTTGCTCACACGTGCCTTGTGTCACTGCTTCCCCCTCGAGAGCGGGAGCTATTTAGGATCAGGGGCGGGGACTGACTGTCGTTCCTTTGCATGGAACACTTGGCTAATGTGGGCACCTCCGGGTGACTGTTGAGGGCATGCTTGCGTCAGTGTCTGG
>NW_027976809.1:0-205 GCF_054177405.1 Leptonychotes weddellii
AGGAGCGCACATTCTGCATGGAGCACTGGGTGTTATGCACAAACAATGAATCATGGAACACTTCATCTAAAAGTAATGATGTAATGTATGGGGATTAACATAAGAATAAAAAAAAAAGATTAAAAAAAAATGACAATTAGTCCATTGTTCAAAGGATAGCTGCACAAACTTGTGAATATACTAAAAAGCACTTTAAAGGGTGAAG
>NW_027976810.1:0-205 GCF_054177405.1 Leptonychotes weddellii
GGTTTGTCAGGTGATTATCTTTTATATTCTGTAATCTCTCAAAACATACCTGATGATCTGTTGCAGTTTCTATCATTACATCTTTTTTTTCCACCTGAAATTAATTTCTAAGTGGTGGTGAAGGGGTCAAGGAATTAGATCTCCCACTTCGTCTTAATCCTAGGCCTATGACCTTAGTGAAATAAGGCTTTTATGTCATTCTATA
>NW_027976811.1:0-205 GCF_054177405.1 Leptonychotes weddellii
AACGTTTACTAATAAATTAGGTTATTTGCAGATAACCTAATACTATATATAGAAAATCCTAAAGACTCCACCAAAACACTATTAGAACTAATAAATGAGGAGCACCTGGGTGGCTCAGTCATTAAGCATCTGCCTTCATGGGGCGCCTAGGTGGCTTGGTTGGTTAGGCATCAGCCTTTGGCTGAGGTCAGGACCCTGGGATCAA
>NW_027976812.1:0-1098 GCF_054177405.1 Leptonychotes weddellii
TTTTTTTTTTTTAAGATTTTATTTATTTATTTGAGACAGAGAGAATGAGAGACAGAGAGCATGAGAGGGAAGAGGGTCAGAGGGAGAAGCAGACTCCCTGCCGAGCAGGGAGCCCGATGCGGGACTCGATCCCGGGACTCCAGGATCATGACCTGAGCCGAAGGCAGTCGCTTAACCAACTGAGCCACCCAGGCGCCCGGAACTGTTTTCTAATGTGACTTTCAGGAGAATATTAACTGTGGATTAATCCAAGTTGCAAAAATAAAAATGATACTTTTTTGGTAAGTTTTAATAGAGAAAAGCATTCTTAAAATACATTTTATTTTTATTTTATTTTATTTTTTAGAGATTTTATTTATTTGTCAGAAAGAGAGAGAGGGCACAAGCAGGGGGAGCTGCAGGCAGAGAGAGAAGCAGATTCCTCACTGAGCAAGGAGCCCAATGAGGGACTCGATCCCAGAACCCTGAGATCATGACCCGAGCGAAGGCAGTTTAGTCGACTGAGTCACCCAGGTGTCCTTTAGGGATACATTTTAAATATCTTATGTAGTAAAGTAAGCAAATAAAAAGAGGGGACATGAAAATATTTAATAAATATTAAGAATATTATACATGCTATACATTATATATACATATAATACTATACATGATGGCCAATAAAGCATGGGGGTGGGGCTGGAAATGAAAAACCAGGTAAGAAACAAGAAAGGGGGCGCCTGGGTGGCTCAGTTGGTTAAGCGACTGCCTTCGGCTCAGGTCATGATCCTGGAGTCCCAGGATCGAGTCCCGCGTCGGGCTCCCTGCTCGGCAGGGAGTCTGCTTCTCCCTCTGACCCTCCTCCCTCTCATGTTCTCTGTCTCTCATTCTCTCTCTCTCAAATAAATAAATAAAATCTTTAAAAAAAAAAAAAAAAAAAAGAAACAAGAAAGGAGGCAAGAACAATAACTGACAAAGGAGGAGGAACACAGACACATCTACATATATATGTAATACACACAGAAACACAATTCACATAGAAACAGATAAGACAGTTATCTGTTATCTGACAATGCAACCCACAAACATACATGCTCAAGGATAAACAATTCTGTCTGCATC
>NW_027976813.1:0-205 GCF_054177405.1 Leptonychotes weddellii
TGGGCGCCTGGGTGGCTCAGTCGTTAAGCGTCTGCCTTCGGCTCAGGTCATGATCCCAGGGTCCTGGGATCGAGTCCCACATCGGGCTCCCTCCTCGGGGGGAAGCCTGTTTCTCCCTCTCCCCCTCCCGCTGCTTGTGTTCCTGCTCTCGCTGTCTCTGTCTCTGTCAAATAAATAAATAAAATCTTTAAAAAAAAAAAAAAAG
>NW_027976814.1:0-205 GCF_054177405.1 Leptonychotes weddellii
ATACTGCTTTATTATGGTGGTCTGGAACAGAACTCGCAATATCTCTGAGGTAGGCCTGTATGTACAAATATTAATTCATTATGCAGTACACCTGAAACTAATATAATGTTGTATGTCATTTATACTTCAACAGTAGAAAAATTTTAAAATTGGTAAATTATTTTTATTTATTTGCTTATTTATTTATTTATTTATTTATTTATAT
>NW_027976815.1:0-205 GCF_054177405.1 Leptonychotes weddellii
TAGAAGTACCCTATGATCCACCAAGTGCACTACTAAGTGTTTACCCAAAGAATAGAAAAATATGAATTTAAAGGGATACATGCACCCTGATGTTTATAGCAGCATTATGTACAATTGCCAAATTATGGAAATAGCCCAAGTGTCCATCAAGTGCTGAATGGATAAAGAAGTAGTGATTATATATACATATATATATATATATATA
>NW_027976816.1:0-205 GCF_054177405.1 Leptonychotes weddellii
ACCTGAAGAGAAAACAGACGCTGAACCGACTGAGCCACCCAGGTGTCCCAGTGACTGGATCAATCTTGCAGGTTCTCTGTGCCTGTCCAGCTTCCTCGTGCCCTCAGTCAGTCATTCCGGCACATCTTGCAGTTTCCTCAGACAGCTCCCCTCTGGAGGGGCAGGGGCTCTGTGCTGGGAACCGGCAATGAATTCGACAGAGGGG
>NW_027976817.1:0-205 GCF_054177405.1 Leptonychotes weddellii
GAGAATGTCTCCCTGGTGCAGAGGTCCCGTCCTGGGGCTCAGTTTGCATTGGACACCAAAGCCTGTGGCCACCACAGCTATCCTGGGGGTGGGGGTAAGACAAGGCTGCAGAGGCCTGTGTGGTGCTCACCTTCAGGGTGAGGCCTCTCATTCATTCATTCATCGCGCATTAATGATGTCTGCTCTGTGCCACATGCCGCGGAAC
>NW_027976818.1:0-205 GCF_054177405.1 Leptonychotes weddellii
CTGACATGGGGTGGTTCTTTCCCCGATGCCTTTGATGGTGAGAGAGAAAGCAAGAACCTCAGCCTCCCATTTCCTGCTGAGCTCTGCAGTGTTTTCGCTCCCCTCCCCCGAGCCCTACCCTGTACTCCTGTATGGTGCACTTGACTTTGATTGCAAGCCATTCACTCACCAAACACTGAATGAGCACCTATTACATGCCAGTCAC
>NW_027976819.1:0-205 GCF_054177405.1 Leptonychotes weddellii
ACAAAAGGTTTAAATTTTGATGAAGTCTGATTTCTCAAAAGAAGGTCAAGGAGAGACCTGGAGGTCAGAGTTTAATTTCACAGAGGAGGATTCCACAGGACTCTGAGGAGAAATGGTGAGGTGGTTAGGTGGATATTCAGGACAAGTTGTAAGGAGAGAGTGGTCAATGGTGTGAATGCAGAAGAGATGCCAATTAAGACAAAGA
>NW_027976820.1:0-205 GCF_054177405.1 Leptonychotes weddellii
CTCATGACGCTGGGATCATGATTTGAGCCAAAGGCAGATGCTTAACGACTGAGCCACCCAGGTGCCCCTGTGATTCATCAGTCTTACACAATTCACAGCGCTCACCATAGCGCATACCTCCCCAATGTCCATCACCTAGCCACCCTATCCCTCCTTGCTTAAAAATTCTTAAGTTAAAAAAAACAAACTCGGGGCGCCTGGGTGG
>NW_027976821.1:0-205 GCF_054177405.1 Leptonychotes weddellii
CCATCCTATTGGGAAAATTGATTAAGATACTTTCAATTTTGTTAATTCCATTTGGGGTTGCTGCATCCAAGGCACAGCTACCTAAATGCAGAAGTGAAAAGGAATGTCCGTTTACATAACAGACACTCTACTAGAGTAGGCCCCCAACGGGGGCCTTCCTGCAGACCAGCACAGACTCATCCAGTGGCCGGTCAGTGCCAAACAT
>NW_027976822.1:0-205 GCF_054177405.1 Leptonychotes weddellii
TTTATTTATTTATTTATTTATTTTTTATTCTTATGTTAATCCCCATACATTACATCATTAGTTTTAGATGAAGTGTTCCATGATTCATTGTTTGTGCATAACACCCAGTGCTCCATGCAGAATGTGCCCTCCTCAATACCCACCACCAGGCTAACCCATCCTCCCACCCCCCTCCCCTCTAGAACCCTCAGTTTGTTTTTCAGAG
>NW_027976823.1:0-1098 GCF_054177405.1 Leptonychotes weddellii
GCCAATAGGATCCAACAGTACATTAAAAGGATTATTCACCACGACCAAGTGGGATTTATTCCTGGGCTGCAAGGTTGGTTCAACATCCACAAATCAATCAATGTGATACAATACATTAATAAAAGAAAGAACAAGAACCATATGATCCTCTCAATAGATGCAGAAAAAGCATTTGACAAAGTACAGCATCCTTTCTTGACTAAAACTCTTCACAGTGTAGGGATAGAGGGTACATATACCTCAAAATCATAAAAGCCATCTATGAAAAACCCACAGCAAATATCATTCTCATTGGGGAAAAACTGAAAGCTTTTCCCCTAAGGTCAGGAACACGGCTATCACCACTGCTATTCAACATAGCCTCCTAGCCTCAGCAGTCAGACAACAAATAGAAATAAAAGGCATCCAAATCGGACAAAAAGAAGTGAAACTCTTACTTTTTGCAGATGATATGATACTTTATGTGGAAAACCCAAAAGACTCCACCCCAAAACTGCTAGAACTTATACAGGAATTCAGTAAATTGGCAGGATATAAAATCAATCCACAGAAATCAGTGGCATTTCTATACAACAACAAAAACTGATCCCATTTACAATTGCACCCAAAACCGTAAGATACCTAGGAATAAATCTAACCAAAGAAGCAAAGAATCTGTACTCAGAAAATTATAAAATACTCATGAAAGAAATTGAGGAAGTCACATAGAAATGGAAAAATGTTCCATGCTCATGGACTGGAAGAACAAATATTGTGAAGATGTCAATGCTACCTAGAGAAATCTACACATTTAATGCAATACCTATCAAAATACCATCAACTTTTTTCAAGGAAATGGAACAAATAATCCTAAAATTTGTGTGGAACCAGAAAAGACCCCGAATAGCCAAAGGAATATTGAAAAAGAAAAGCAAAGTGGGTGGCATCACAATTTCGGACTTCCAGCTCTATTACAAAGCTGTCATCATCAAGACAGTATGGTACTGGCACAAAAACAGACATATGTATCAGTGGAACAGAACAGAGAGCCCAGAAATAGACCCTCAACTCTACGGTCAACTAATCTTCAACAAAGCAGGAAAGAATGTCCAATGGAAA
>NW_027976824.1:0-205 GCF_054177405.1 Leptonychotes weddellii
GAGAGAAGATGGACTCTGAAAAACAAACTGAGGGTTCTAGAGGGGAGGGGGGTGGGAGGATGGGTTGGCCTGGTGGTGGGTGTTGAGGAGGGCACGTTCTGCATGGAGCACTGGGTGTTGTGCACGAACAATGAATCATGGAACACTTCATCTAGAACAAATGATGTAATGTATGGGGATTAACATAAGAATAAAAAAATAAAAA
>NW_027976825.1:0-205 GCF_054177405.1 Leptonychotes weddellii
TATTTTTTAAAAAAAGAATTGAGTGGGGCACCTGGGTGGCTCAGATGGTTAAGCGTCTGCCTTCGGCTCAGGTCATGATCCCAGGGTCCTGGGATGGAGCCCCGCACCCGGCTCCCTGCTCCGCGGGGAGCCTGCTTCTCCCTCTGCCTCTGCGTCTCTCTCTCTGACTCTCATGAATAAATAAATAAAACATTAAAAAAAAAAA
>NW_027976826.1:0-205 GCF_054177405.1 Leptonychotes weddellii
AGATACATCTCCAAAAGCTAGTGAAACAAAAGCAAAAATGAACTTTTGGGACTTCATCAAGATAAAAAGCTTCTGCACAGCAAAGGAAACAGTCAACAAAACAAAGAGGCAACCCACAGAATGGGAGAAGATATTTGCAAATGACACTACAGATAAAGGGCTGGTATCCAAGATCTATAAAGAACTTCTCAAACTCAACACCCAA
>NW_027976827.1:0-205 GCF_054177405.1 Leptonychotes weddellii
GGGTAGTGTTTGCAGAGAGATGAGGTAACTATGGAGGCAGTGCCACATTTTTTTTTTAATTTTTTAATTTTTTATTCTTATGTTAATCCCCATATATTACATCATTAATTTTAGATGAAGTGTTCCATGATTCATTGTTTGTGCATAACACCCAGTGCTCCATGCAGAATGTGCCCTCCTCAATACCCACCACCAGGCTCACCCA
>NW_027976828.1:0-205 GCF_054177405.1 Leptonychotes weddellii
AGCGCATGGGTGGCTCAGTTGGTTAAGCGACTGCCTTCGGCTCAGGTCATGATCCTGGAGTCCCGGGATCAAGTCCCGCATCGGGCTCCCTGCTCTGCAGGGAGTCTGCTTCTCCCTCTGACCCTCCTCCCTCTCATGCTCTCTGTCTCTCATTCTCTCTCTCTCAAATAAATAAATAAAATCTTTAAAAAAAAAAAAAGAAAAC
>NW_027976829.1:0-205 GCF_054177405.1 Leptonychotes weddellii
TGCTGCCTGTGTTCTCCTTTAGGATTTTGATGGACTCCTGTCTCACATTGAGGTCTTTCAACCATTTGGAGTCTATTTTTGTGTGTGGTGTAAGGAAATGGTCCAGTTTCATTCTTCTGCATGTGGCTGTCCAATTTTCCCAACACCATTTGTTGAAGAGACTGTCTTTGTTCCATTGGACATTCTTTCCTGCTTTGTCGAAGAT
>NW_027976830.1:0-205 GCF_054177405.1 Leptonychotes weddellii
GCTTTTGTTATTAATTGGCTTATATAATTGGCTGCTCCCATGTTAGGGGCATAGATATTTACAATTGTTAGATCTTCTTGTTGGATAGACCCTTTAAGTAGGATATAGTGTCCTTCCTCATCTCTTATTACAGTCTTTGGTTTAAAATCTAATTTGTCTGATATAAGGATTGCCACCCCAGCTTTCTTTTGGTGTCCATTAGCAT
>NW_027976831.1:0-205 GCF_054177405.1 Leptonychotes weddellii
GAATCATGTGGGTGAGGGGAAGGGCTCACCACTGGCCAGGGGTGAGGTCACGGTTGAGAGGGGACACTCTTTTTTTTTTATGGTATGTTAATCACCATACATCACATCATTAGTTTTTGATGTAGTGTTCCATGGTTCATTGTTTGTGCATAACACCCAGTGCTCCATGCAGAACGTGCCCTCTTTAATACCCATCACCAGGCTA
>NW_027976832.1:0-205 GCF_054177405.1 Leptonychotes weddellii
TGTTCGCATGACATGACAATAATACAGAATGGACGACAGGAATGGTTCAGAGACAACACAGAGAGAAGGATTTAGCCCTATCACTTCATCTACTCCTGCTGGCAGCAGGAACCTACCTGACTGGTGTCTATGGGGTATGGGATGAAAGAGGCTTGGGAGAGGGACTGGGTGGTACCCAGCAGATCTCTAACGCCTTCAGCGTCAC
>NW_027976833.1:0-1098 GCF_054177405.1 Leptonychotes weddellii
GTGGCTCAGTTGGTTAAGCGACTGCCTTCGGCTCAGGTCATGATCCTGGAGTCCCGGGATCGAGTCCCGCATCGGGCTCCCTGCTCGGCAGGGAGTCTGCTTCTCCCTCTGACCCTCCTCCCTCTCATGCTCTCTGTCTCTCATTCTCTCTGTCTCAAATAAATAAATAAAATCTTTAAAAAAAAAAAAAAAAGAAAAGGCTTGTGATTGGATTTGGGGGTGAGGGAGAGGGAGAGGAGTCAGGGATGATTTCCAGTTTCTGGGCATGGAGCCCAATCTCACCACCCTGAGATCATGACCTGCGCTAAAATCAAGAATCTGGAGGCTTAACCTACTGAGCCACCCAGGCGCCCCTGGTTACAGTCCTTTTTATATGCTAGGCACTGTTCTCGGATGTTTACAGGTATTAACTCTCATTTACTTCTCAAAATAATATACGTGCTATTTGCTATTGCTGCCACATTGTAAAGATTAGAAAACTGAGGCACAGAAAGGCTAACTCACTTACCTAAGTTTCCAGAGCTAGGAAGTGATGGAGCTAGAATTTAAAACTAAGGAGTCTGTCTTTAGGATTTGTTCTCTGCCTTTGGTACAGTTGTTTTGTCTTGTTTTATTTTTGTTCTTTAAATAAAATTTTCCTTCTTTTAACCACTGGTAAAAAAACAAGTCTTCAGCACACAGAAAGTTAAGTTCCAGTTGTTTAGAAATTTTATCCTTTTATTTGGCAAAACACATTCATATGGCAAGACTAAACCTCAGCCCAAACACCACCATTTTTGTGACACTTTCCCTGCCCCATGGCTTTTCTCCCAAGGTTAAGCATACCTTCCTTTGGGCTCCCTGAGATCCTTAGGACGTTATTATGAAAATATTTCCCTCCTTGTGTTGAATTTCCTTTTTTCTTTTTTCAACTTGAACTGTTCCTGAGGGCAGAGATGTTGTATCGGACCTTTCCATATCCTCAAATAGCTAACAACAGGCATGGAATACAGTTAAGTTTGCCAGGAAAAGGAAGGAAGGAAGGAAGAAGGAAGGAAGGAAGGAAGGAAGGAAGAAGGAAGGAAGGAAGGAAGGAAGGAAGGAAGGAAGGAGGAAGGA
>NW_027976834.1:0-205 GCF_054177405.1 Leptonychotes weddellii
CTGACTTGGGGTGGTTCTTTCCCCGATGCCTTTGATGGTGAGAGAGAAAGCAAGAACCTCAGCCTCCCATTTCCTGCTGAGCTCTGCAGTGTTTTCGCTCCCCGCCCCCGAGCCCTACCCTGTACTCCTGTATGGTGCACTTGACTTTGATTGCAAGCCATTCACTCACCAAACACTGAATGAGCACCTATTACATGCCAGTCAC
>NW_027976835.1:0-205 GCF_054177405.1 Leptonychotes weddellii
TGCTACCTTACAGTTCTTAGTGACACTGGGGTGATTGTTCCAGAATGTGGCTGTTGTTCTTCCACGTGGAAACGTCAACTGCCCAACACACATAACCAAGGACTAGAATGCAGGAGCTCATCTCCCAGAGAATCGCTATTCGTTATACTCTCCTCCACCCAACAGCTCACCAGAATGAACCTACTCTGTCCAAAAAAAATCAAGG
>NW_027976836.1:0-205 GCF_054177405.1 Leptonychotes weddellii
AAACACTGAATCATGGAACACTACATCTAAAACTAATGATGTAATGTATGGGGATTAACATAACAATAAAAAAAGAGAAGCAACACTAGCAGAAACCAAAAAAAAAAAAAAATGCATCATTGTCAAGTAGAATTTATCTTGTGAATGTCATTCAGCAAAACATTAGTAATATCTAATAACAATGAAGACATGCTTAAAGAAATCC
>NW_027976837.1:0-205 GCF_054177405.1 Leptonychotes weddellii
TTTTACCATTTTTCTTATTTATTATAATCTTTAATTTAGTATGTCTTTCATATATTGACTTCTTATGCACACTTGGCTTATTATCAACATTCTCATTTTTAACATATACATTTAATGGTATATATTTCCCTCTGATTTAAGTTGTACCCCACAAGTTTTTTTTTCTATTTATTTATTTATTTATTTATTTTTGATGTAGCGTTTC
>NW_027976838.1:0-205 GCF_054177405.1 Leptonychotes weddellii
TCCCCTCCAACCTGTTCAACCCACAGTCTTCCCCACCCCGGTTAATGGCAATTCTGTCTTTTTTTTTTTAATTTAATTTTTATTATTATGTTAATCACCATACATTACATCATTAGTTTTTGATGTAGTGTTCCACGATTCATTGTTTGCGTATAACACCCAGTGCTCCATGCAGAACGTGCCCTCCTTAATACCCATCCCCAGG
>NW_027976839.1:0-205 GCF_054177405.1 Leptonychotes weddellii
TAAGTATTTAAAGCTATAAATTTCCTTTTAAACACTCTCTTAACTACATCTTACAAATTTCAATATTTGTGTTTTTTATTGTTCTATTCAAAATATTTTCTAATTTCTCTTCTGATTTCTTCTTTGACTAAAGGGTCATTTAGAAATATGTTCTTTAATATCCAAATACTTGGAGGAATTTATTGATTTTGTTTGTTTGTTTGTT
>NW_027976840.1:0-205 GCF_054177405.1 Leptonychotes weddellii
AAATTAAAAAAAAAAAAAAGATAGGAGGCAATCAATAGATCCAGACCATGAGATCACCCAGATATTAGAATTAGCAGACTTGAACTTTAAAACAGCTAATAGATATGTTCAGTGACTAGCTTAAAGAAAATAATTATTATAAGTGAACCAGAGAGGAATCTCAGAGGATAAATTGGAACTTTTTTCAAAAGACTCAAGTTGGAAA
>NW_027976841.1:0-205 GCF_054177405.1 Leptonychotes weddellii
CCCCATTGAGAATGATATTCGCTGTAGGTTTTTCATAGATGGCTTTTATGATATTGAGGTATGTACCCTCGATCCCTATACTCTGAAGAGTTTTGATCAAGAAAGGATGCTGTACTTTGTCAAAAGCTTTTTCTGCATCTATTGAGAGGATCATATGATTCTTGTTCTTTCTTTTGTTAATGTATTGTATCACATTGATTGATTT
>NW_027976842.1:0-205 GCF_054177405.1 Leptonychotes weddellii
GGGGCACCTGGGTGGCTCAGTCGTTAAGCGTCTGCCTTCGGCTCAGGTCATGATCCCAGGGTCCTGGGATCGAGCCCCGCATCGGGCTCCCTGCTCGGCGGGAAGCCTGCTTCTCTCTCTCCCACTCCCCCTGCTTGTGTTCCCTCTCTTACTGTGTCTCTCTGTCAAATAAATAAATAAAATCTTTAAAAAAAAAAAAAAAAAA
>NW_027976843.1:0-205 GCF_054177405.1 Leptonychotes weddellii
AGTCTATCTCCTTTGGTGGCTGTGTGGCTCAGCTCTTCATTTCTCTAGGGTTGGGAGGCACAGAATGCATTCTCTTAGGGGTCATGGCATTGGACCGCTATGCAGCCATCTGCAGGCCCCTGCAGTACACAGTGATCATGCACCCCCGTCTCTGTGCCCTCATGGCTTCTGCATCGTGGTTCATTGGTTTTGCCAACTCCTCATT
>NW_027976844.1:0-1098 GCF_054177405.1 Leptonychotes weddellii
TAGAACTTTAAGCTGATGAGTTTAGCAGGAGAACTATTTTTTGAGGATGGTGAGACCTTGTAGCTAAATGCCGAAGATGAGTTTAAGATCTGTAAAATGTGGTTTTTTAAAACTTTCTTTTGCAATACTTGTAGTTGTTAGGTGTTGTGGAAATTTAATTATGGAAAAAAAGAAACTGTGCCGTTTTTGTAATGGTGGTTGGCACACTTTGGTGATTTAGTGGCAAATAGATTTCCCAGCAGCCTTTATTGATTGTACTAACTGTAAGGTTGCTGGGAGGTGGAGTCCATTTGGTTGATAAGCTCTGCTTGCCATTTTGGAATCTCACTCCTTAGTTCAATAGGCTGGCTTAGGTCCTTCTCATTCTCCACCTCTCAGTCCAAATAAAGCTTTTTTTCCTGGTCTCTGTTCACCTGTGCCATTACCTTGGTTGGGCCCAGCACATTCTACTACTTTTGCTGCCCTTCCATAGACCCTCCAAAGTGTATCAGTTTTATAGTAAGGAACCAGCGCATCAGTGAGGAAGACACCATATGTCCCTATGTCCCTGTGTTTCTTAAGTGGGAGAAACCTTCAGAATTGGTTCAGGCTACTGGAATGGATCTTTATTGTCTTCCCTTCAATGAAGATACAGGTGTTTAGCATAAGTTTTCATATCTGCTACAGAGGTTCTTAACCCTGGCTGCCCATCAGCTATCAGAGAATAATTTAGAGTATTGTGGGTTTTTTTTTTTTAATTCAAGTTAGTTAACATATAGTGTATTATTAGTTTCAGGGTGAGAATAATTTAAAATTTTTTAAAGATTTTATTTATTTATTTGACAGAGAGCACAAGAAGGCAGAGTGGCAGGCAGAGGGAGAGGGAGAAGCAGGCTCTCTGCTGAGCAGGGAGCTTGACGCACGGCTCGATCCCAGGACCCTGGGATCACGACCCGAGCTGAAGGCAGATGCTTAACTGACTGAGCCACCCAGGTGCCCCTCAGGGTGAGAATAATTTTGAGTTTTGCCTTAAATCTATTGAATGAGGGGGTGCCTGGGTGGCTCAGTCAGTCAAGCATCCAAGTCTTGGTTTTGGTTCAGATTCTGATCTCATGGCTC
>NW_027976845.1:0-205 GCF_054177405.1 Leptonychotes weddellii
TTTCTGTTTTTAGGTCTGTCTACTCTTGGTGAAAGGGGTGGGAATATAAATTGGTATAAACCTTGTATAAGCATATAGGGAAGAGATGGGAAGAATACAAAAAAATGTTGAATTTCCCCAGGAGTTGTGGTATGGCAGAGAATATTTTTATATGAGCACATTACTTTTAGAATACATTTTTATTTTAAAAATAAAAACAGGAAAT
>NW_027976846.1:0-205 GCF_054177405.1 Leptonychotes weddellii
AGGCTTCTGGCAGACACTCCCTAACCAGCTAATGCACATTCGCATCCCCGGCCCCTACCGCCCAGAAAGCCCCTGCAGCTGTGTGAACTCCAGAGTGGGGTGAGAAGAAAGCAGCCATGTGCAACAGCTCAGACAGCAAGAACCTTTAGGGTTTCAGATCTTCAGAAATGAGCTGCTGAGTTGTCTGTATGAACCACCTCGTCCT
>NW_027976847.1:0-205 GCF_054177405.1 Leptonychotes weddellii
CTTAAGGAAAGTCTCTTTTCAGGCTATTTTTAAAAAGTACTTTAGCAGGGACGCCTGGGTGGCTCAGTCGGTTAAGCGTCTGCCTTCGGCTCAGGTCATGATCCCAGGGTCCTGGGATCGAGTCCCGCATCGGGCTCCCGGCTCCACGGGGAGCCTGCTTCTGCTTCTCCCTCTGCCTCTGTCTCTCTCTCTCTCTCTCTCATGA
>NW_027976848.1:0-205 GCF_054177405.1 Leptonychotes weddellii
GAAAGTCCCAGCTAATAGCGAGGAACTGAGTGAGTTAACAGTGAGCCTTACAGAAAGCGGATAGTCCATGGGCACCTGGGTGGCTCAGTCATTAAGCATCTGCATTAGGCTCAGGTCATGATCCCAGGGTCCTGGGACTGAGCCCCACATCAGGCTCCCTGTTCAGCGGGAAGCCTGCTTCTCCCTCCCTCACCCCCCCGTTTGT
>NW_027976849.1:0-205 GCF_054177405.1 Leptonychotes weddellii
TGTGAACATTCCTGGGGAAACAGCAGGAATTATCCTTAGAATCCATTTTGTCTTCCTTCATTTTATGCAGCATAGACACACACACACACACACACACACACACACACACACACACACACACACACACACACACACACACACACACACACACACACACACACACACACACACACACACACACACACACACACACACACACCCACAC
>NW_027976850.1:0-205 GCF_054177405.1 Leptonychotes weddellii
TTTCCGCCTTCCTCCGCCCCTCCCTCGCCTGCCTCGCCCCCCTTCCCTCTCTCCTTCCCCCTGCGCAGCTTCTGTCCTGCACTTCCCGCCCCATGAGGGAGACGGATGAGAGGACCGCAGGCTCCCCGCCTCGCATAGAGAAGCCTTGACACAGGATTGTACCCACGTCTCGGTCTTGCAAATCCATGATGCATGCATATGCACA
>NW_027976851.1:0-205 GCF_054177405.1 Leptonychotes weddellii
AATATCCAAGAAAAAACTTTTCTGTCTACTTTCATTCTTTCTAGTATCTTTCACATTAATTTCCCAGGGTATTTATTCTTGGTTATTTGGCAATCTATCAAGACAAAGATGAGCATTTTTTTTTTAAGATTTTATTTATTTATTTGACAGAGACACAGTGAGAGAGGGAACACAAGCAGGGGGAGTGGGAGAGGGAGAATCAGGC
>NW_027976852.1:0-205 GCF_054177405.1 Leptonychotes weddellii
GAGGCCGGAGGGTCCTGGGCTGAAGGAGCATCCTCCACACTGGGGGCCTCAAGAAGGTGAGGCCAGCCCGGCTCCAGCATGCCTTCTGCCTTATTTGATTCCAGGACCTCTACCCCCACCCTAAGCAAGGTCAGCTGGCAACTCTGGGGATTAAGAAAACCTAAATGCCTGGGATCTGGTCCATGGGGTAGTCAAGAGCAAAGGC
>NW_027976853.1:0-205 GCF_054177405.1 Leptonychotes weddellii
AGGGGAGGGGGCCTGCGCTGACATCGGTCCTGGGAGGGTGGAGTTGGCTGGTTCTGAGCCCTGTGTGCTCCGTGCCCCGGATGCTCTTAGTGATTGTTGCAGAGCCCTGGGTGCCCCGCCCATGTCCCCAGGTGCTCACCCTCACCCACCAAGGGAGGCTGCCCACGGAGGACCCCTGCGGCTCTCCGTGCCTCCTGTTACCTCC
>NW_027976854.1:0-205 GCF_054177405.1 Leptonychotes weddellii
AGAAGATATTTGCCAATGACATATCAGATAAAGGGCTAGTATCCAAAATCTATAAAGAACTTATCAAACTCAACACCCAAAGAACAAATGATCCAATCAAGAAATGGGCAGAAGACATGAACAGACATTTTTCCAGAGAAGACATGCAGAGGGCCAACAGACACATGAAAAAGTGCTCAACATCGCTCGGCATCAAGGAAATCCA
>NW_027976855.1:0-1098 GCF_054177405.1 Leptonychotes weddellii
TGCATATAAAAAACTTGGATGTATCAATGTAACTTAATTTTTTATTTTCATACTGGCATTGTAGACACTTGAGAAAGCTGTATCTTGCAGGCTTGACTTAACTTTTTTTCCGTAAAAATCTGGAATATAATCTTACAGCATTTACTGGAATAAACAGTACAAAGCATTTGAGTGTAAAACTCTCCAAATGTTTTGGATTTACAGCATTTCTTTGATAAATGAATTGCATACCACTAGTACAGCTCTAATACAGCGTTGACAATAAGCTAATAATGGATAAACTTTTCTTTACTCCATTAATACAAGCAGTGTTTTATTTAATAATCATCAATGAAGTAAATGTGCCTGAAATTGATTTTAAAAAATTACAGTATTAGATCATAAAATAAAAAACCAGCAGTACATTTTTAGTCACACTGAAAATGAAGGACTTAATTTTCCCCACAAGTTTCAGTGTTTTTAGTAATCAATTCTATGCATTTTATATAAATAGAAATATATATATACATATATATATTACACAGAAAAAAGGAGTAGCCTAAGATTAATTTAAAAGATTATTTACAGATGGCAAATTTATGGAGTCACTATTTAAGTAAACTTGCTGCCCTCCACAGCTTATTAATTTTTATTTATATGGTCTGGCAGATCACTGGTATCTGCTCACTTCTTGGAAAAGAATCAATGCTGGCAGCGGATGTTTCAGAAACACCAAGTGCAAAGGATCGATTTCTGTTTGTACAACAGGTACAAAACTGGCGCAGTTTTATATTCGTTCGGGGCCATATTTACTACCCTGAAATGTCGTATTTTCTGTATTTCAGTTCCAAGACTCAGATGGTCTTGTTAAAAGGACAGTAAATGTTTTCGTAATAGTCAAGTTTGATAAAGGCGTACCCTAGTTGAGTACACTGCTCTTAACCGATTCTGATCATGGGCTTTTTAATGTGTTTAAAAATTAAAAATGTCAAAATCCTGCTAACTTTTAAATTCAACATATCGACAAAAGAATCTGGATTTATACCTTCTTTAAAACCATTTTACCAGTTTTCTTTGGTTTTACTGCTTTCTTAAATAAAACACTGCATGACTTCCAAG
>NW_027976856.1:0-205 GCF_054177405.1 Leptonychotes weddellii
CCAACAAGGACCTGCGGCCTGGGGACATGGTGACCATCACGTGCTCCAGCTACCGGGGCTATCCGGAGGCCGAGGTGTTCTGGCAGGACGGGCAGGGCGCCCCCTTGACGGGCAACGTGACCACGTCGCAGATGGCCAACGAGCAGGGCCTGTTCGACGTGCGCAGCGTCCTGAGGGTGGTGCTGGGCGCCAATGGCACCTACAG
>NW_027976857.1:0-205 GCF_054177405.1 Leptonychotes weddellii
GTCTTACCTTGAACATATCAGACAATACCATAGTATTTGTAACAATACGTAATATTAAAAAATTCCTATAGAAAGACATACCAAAGTGTAAGCTGATGTCTTAATGTTAACCCAAAATGCTGATGTTCTGTAAAATTATAGCAGATTAATTTTCCCAACATAAATGTTACTTTCATTCTTCCTTTTTTGAGATACAGACCACATC
>NW_027976858.1:0-205 GCF_054177405.1 Leptonychotes weddellii
GAACACTTCATCTAGAACTAATGATGTAATGTATGGGGATTAACATAAGAATAAAAAAAAAAAATCATGGAAGTATCTGTGTCCATTGGGGCATTTTTAGTAAAATCAATTATGTCCCTAGAAATATTTACAACCAAAAACAAGATTAATTTTGTAGGAAAATGGAAAATATTCTTTCAATTAATTTTCCAAATTGTTGCATTCA
>NW_027976859.1:0-205 GCF_054177405.1 Leptonychotes weddellii
AGCGCATGGGTGGCTCAGTTGGTTAAGCGACTGCCTTCGGCTCAGGTCATGATCCTGGAGTCCCGGGATCAAGTCCCGCATCGGGCTCCCTGCTCGGCAGGGAGTCTGCTTCTCCCTCTGACCCTCCTCCCTCTCATGCTCTCTGTCTCTCATTCTCTCTCTCTCAAATAAATAAATAAAATCTTTAAAAAAAAAAAAAGAAAAC
>NW_027976860.1:0-205 GCF_054177405.1 Leptonychotes weddellii
AACCCGTTCATTGCCGCTAACTGCCAGGGAAGCAGGAGGTGAGTGGCCCCGGGAGTCACCACAGTGGGCCTGCCCCCATCAGCCCAGGGCCGTGCAGGGAGGACTCCAGGCTGGGAAGGCCCCAGTTTGAGTCCTGGAGCTCTGCCTGCTGTGTTCGATGGTGAGCCCCAGTGTGGGCCAGGTCGCTGTCCTCCCACGGAAGGCC
>NW_027976861.1:0-205 GCF_054177405.1 Leptonychotes weddellii
AATAACAGGGCGCCTGGGTGGCTCAGTTGGTTAAGCGACTGCCTTCGGCTCAGGTCATGATCCTGGAGTCCCGGAATCGAGTCCCGCATCGGGCTCCCTGCTCGGCAGGGAGTCTGCTTCTCCCTCTGACCCTCCTCCCTCTCATGCTCTCTGTCTCTCATTCTCTCTGTCTCAAATAAATAAATAAAATCTTTAAAAAAAAAAA
>NW_027976862.1:0-205 GCF_054177405.1 Leptonychotes weddellii
GCTCCAGTCCCCACAGCCCCGCCTGGACGCCTCCTCCGTGTCTCCTGACGGCCCTCTGCCCTCTGACTCTGGTCCAGGCCCCGCACAGTGGCAGCATGTTGAAGAGCCACGCGGCACAGACAGACTCTCTCTCTCTCCTCACACTGCCCTGGTTCCACTGAGACCAGCAATAAAGAGTGAAAGCAAACATAAATCTGCCCGCAGA
>NW_027976863.1:0-205 GCF_054177405.1 Leptonychotes weddellii
GCTCCAGTCCCCACAGCCCCGCCTGGACGCCTCCTCCGTGTCTCCTGACGGCCCTCTGCCCTCTGACTCTGGTCCAGGCCCCGCACAGTGGCAGCACGTTGAAGAGCCACGCGGCACAGACAGACTCTCTCTCTCTCCTCACACTGCCCTGGTTCCACTGAGACCAGCAATAAAGAGTGAAAGCAAACATAAATCTGCCTGCAGA
>NW_027976864.1:0-205 GCF_054177405.1 Leptonychotes weddellii
TGAATTAATTTAAACTATCACACAAGAAATTATCGGACATGGAAATCTCTTCTGGCCATACCAGTAAGTGGGGAAAAGGAAAAAAAGGAGGATACGTAATCCATAAGCACATGATTCACAGATGGGTATCAGGTAGATGGATGGGATGTTCCTAGGTGCCTGGAGTTTTAGCTAAATTCCCAAACACCCCAAATTCTCCGGGGGA
>NW_027976865.1:0-205 GCF_054177405.1 Leptonychotes weddellii
CCCCAGTGATGAGTGACGTTGAGCACCTTTTCATGTGTCTGTTGGCCCTCTGTGTGTCTTCTTTGGAAAACGTCTGTGCAGATCTTCTGCCCGTTTTTCAGTCGCATTGTTTATTTTTTGCTCCTGAGTTGTAGGAGTTCTTTGTCTGTGTTGGGTGTTAGCTCCTCGTCAGATCCATGACGTGCGGTGATTTTCTCCCTTTACA
>NW_027976866.1:0-562 GCF_054177405.1 Leptonychotes weddellii
CTACCAGGTTGGGCAAGGAGTCATTAACTCAGCCCTTCACTGTGACCAACTATTCTTATTTTGTGGTGACTAGATGAGGCAATGAGAACATACATAGGTGTCAGATCACTGTTTCCACTGTTTCCATTTCTTCTCCTCTATTCTTTCACTCACAGAGACTTGAGGGTTTTATGATCTCTTCTTCCACCTTCTGGTAGTGCCTATGTACCTGCTCTTCACTTTCCAAAGCAGAGAGAGTAAAAAAAATCAATGAATAAAGGTTATAAACCAACATTGGTTTAATATTTTCCAAAATATTATCCCCATGGAGTCTAGATATGACAATAGCCATATAAAATCAGAGAACTTGTATAAGATATTTTATACTTTAATCCCTAATTAAACAAATCTCTCAAAAATGTGGATTTAGGCGATCTGTCCATTTCAATGAGGGGGGTGTTAAAGTCCCCCAGTATTATTGTATTGTTGTCGATGTGTTTCTTTGCTTTTGTTATTAATTGCCTTATATAATTGGCTGCTCCCATGTTAGGGGCATAGATATTTACAATTGTTAGATCTTCTT
>NW_027976866.1:662-11127 GCF_054177405.1 Leptonychotes weddellii
CATTGTTAGATCTTCTTGTTTGATAGACCCTTTAAGTAGGATATAGTGTCCTTCCTCATCCCTTAGTATAGTCTTTGGTTTAAAATCTAATTTGTCTGATAGAAGGATTGCCACCCCATCTTTCTTTTGATGTCCATTAGCATGGTAAATGGTTTGCCTGTGTCTTTTGATTGGGGCATTTAGCCCATTTACATTCAGGGTAACTATTGAAAGATAGGAATTTAGTGCCATTGTATTGCCTGTAAGGTGACTGTTACTGTATATTGTCTGTGTTCCTTTCTGGTCTATGTTGCTTTTAGGCTCTCTGTTTGCTTAGAAGACCCCTTTCAATATTTCTTGTAGGGCTGGTTTTGTGTTTGCAGATTTCTTTAGTTTTTGTTTGTCCTGGAAGCTTTTTATCTCTCCTTCTATTTTCAATGACAGCCTAGCTGGATATAGTATTCTTGGCTGCATATTTTTCTCATTTAGTGCTCTGAACATATCATGCCAGTCCTTTCTGGCCTGCCAGGTCTCTGTGGGTAGGTCTGTTGCCAATTTAATGTTTCTACCATTGTAGGTTACAGATCTCTTGTCCCAAGCTGCTTTCAGGATTTTCTGTTTGTCTCTGAGACTCGTAAGTTTTACTATTAGATGTCGGGGTGTTGAGCTATTTTTATTGATTTTGAGGGGGGGTTCTCTGTGCCTCCTGGATTTTGATGCCTGTTTCCTTCCCCTAATTAGGAAAGTTCTCTGCTATAATTTGCTCCAATATACCTCTCCCCCTCTCTCTCTTCCTTCTTCTTCTGGGATCCCAATTATTCTAATATTGTTTTGTGTTACGGTATCACTTATCTCTCGAATTCTGCCCTTGTGATCCAGTAGTTGTTTATCTCTCTTTTTCTCAGCTTCTTTATTTTCCATCATTTGGTCTTCTATATCACTAATTCTGTCTTCTGCCTAATTTATCCTAGCAGTTAGAGCCTCCATTTTTGATTGCACCTCATTAATAGCCTTTTTTATTTCAACTTGGTTAGATTTCAGTTCTTTTATTTCTCCAGAAAGGGTTTCTCTAATATATTCCATGCTTTTTTCAAGCCCAGGCAGTATCTTTAAAATCATCAATCTGAACTCTAGTTCCAACATGTTACTAACATCTGTATTGATTAGGTCCCTGGCAGTTGGTACTGTCTCTTGTTCTTTTTTTTTGAGGTGATTTTTTCCATCTTGCCATTTTGTCCAGAGGAGAATAGATGAATGAGAGAACAAAATGCTAAGAGGGTAACAACGACCCCAGAAAAAATACACTAAACAAATCAAAAAAGACCTGAAACCAGGGGAAAAGAGAGGGAAAGAAAGAAAAAAGGGGAAAAAAAAGAGAAAAAGATAAAAACAAACAAACTAAAAAACAGAGTATGATAAATATGATCAGGTTGGTGCATAGATCAGTGCCACACACTAGATTTTGTGCATAATTTGGTCTGTTAGAAGAAAGTGCTTCCCAAAATTTTAAAGAAAGAAAAACTTATGTATGTTCAAAAATAAGGGTAAATACAATGAAGGGATGGAATATGACTGTAAGATGAAAATTATAAAAGATTTTATAAAAGGAATTGATAAGATAAGAAGTTGGTTGAAAAAAGAAAGAAGAGGATTTTAAAAAAGAAAAGGGAGAGAATGTGGTCAGGCAGGAGACTAGAACAAAGCCATACACTAGAGATTTAGGGTATATTTTGATCTGTTAGAAGAAACTGTATCCCAAAATTTTAAAGAGAGAACAACATGTATATATATATATATACACACACCAAAAATAAGGTTAACTACTATGAAAGGATAGAATATGATTCTAAAAATGAAAAATAAAGATTTTTCAAAAAAAGGGATTGATATGATGTTGGTTGAAAAAGGGAAAAGGAAAAATTCAAAAAATAAAAAGAAAGTTAAAAAAAATTAACTTTGAAAGACTAAAGAATCACGGGAAAAAGGCCATGAATTCTATGTGCAGTATTCCCCTAGCGCTGGAGTTCTGCTCTTCTCATTGATCGGTAAACTTGGTCTTGGCTGGCTGTTCCTGCTGATCTTCTGGGGGAGGGGGTCATCACAGTTGTTCTCAGATGTCTTTGCTGGAGGCAGAATTGCCCCACCCTTGCCAAGTCTGGGCTAAGTAATCTGCTTGGGTTTGCTCTTGGGAGCTTTTGTTCCCTGCAAGCTTTCTGTACAGCTTGGGGGGATGACAGTCAAAATGGCGGCCTCCCAAACTCCACCCCGGAGGAGCCGAGAACTTGGGGCCCCACTCCTCAGTGAGCCCCCAGAGAAAAACAGTCACTTCTCCCCGGTCTCCGGCTGCACTCTGTGCTCACCCGGTTGTGACCGAGTGTTTCTGTCTTTGGCACCCGACCTCGTGTGGAGTCTCCAAACCCAGCAGATCTCTGTGGTGCGCTCCCACACCACTCCTCCCCAGGGAGGAAGGGGAGTCTCCCCTGATCTGCCGCTTGTTGGGTCCTTGCTGGAAGAACAGTGGCCCAACTGTGCCATGGATCACGGTTTATGGCAACCCCCAGCTGAGAGTCCACTCTTCGTCTCTGTCTCTGCAGCCAGCTTCCCCGCTCTAATACCTGGGAGCTCTGCTGCACTCAGGCACCCCCAGTCTTTCTGTGACCCCAAGGGTCCTGAGACCACACTCTCCCAGTGAGGGTTCCACCCCCCACTTAGCCACTGGTTTGACGTCCCTCAGCAGAGCTGACTTCTAAAATTTCTGATTTTGTGCTCCACTGCTCTATCATTTGCTGGTAGTGGCCTACGGAAGCTCCCTCCTTTGCCATCTATCTTCCTGAATATCACCTTGGATTCACTTCTCTGCACGTCCTACCTTCCAGAAAGTGGTCGCGTTTTGTTCAGAGAGTTGCTGCTATTCTTTTCTTCGATCTCCTGTTGAGTTCATAGGTGTTTAGAATGGTTTGATCTCTATCTAGCTGAATTCCTGGGACCAGACAAAATCCAGGTCTCCTACTCCTCCTCCATCTTGCTCCTCCTTCCACCCTGATTAATTTAAATCTCAGTTTCTATCAATCAATTCCTCAATAAGTTGAATTTTTTTCTCTCAGAAATTAAATTTATTTTTCATCCATATTTCCCCTGTAATTTCCATTTCAGTTTTCTTCAGTTTTAGTCCTGCCATTGAAGTTTTTAGGCTTCAGAGTTTCAATGAAACATCATATACTTGTTATCCCTGTATATCCATGAACTAATCTAGAGCCTTTGTAATTCCATGGGACTTTGTCGTGGGTTAGAACAAAGCTGAGTTTCATAGTCTCTTGCCTCATTTGGTGACAGCCTTGCTGTCAGGATCTAAAGTGGAATACTTATACACTATACAAACTCTGCAACAGACTTTGCTGTACAACAGCATTACTCTTACTCTAATGGTTTAGGATTTTAGTCTTTTTCTGCTTTACCACACCCAAGAGTGTAATGAAGGCAGTGCCTTAAATCCATTGGTACTGAAAACTGAGATTGGCTTTTATACATTTATGTATACCCCTAAATCTAACAAACGTATGTGAGTGAAAGTATCAATGAACATTTAATTTTAGTGTTTCTTCAGTGACCTAGAAAGGATAATGCATAGATTTGTGATGCTTATATAATAGCCCCCATTTTACCTACTCTAGGTATTTTTCTTATACAATTTAATTACAGTGAAAAAATATTGGAGTGTGTGTGTATGTGTGTGTGTGTGTAGAGAGAGAGCGAGAGTGTGAGAGAGGGGGATTAGATTACATTGCTTTTAGGAAAGAACATTAATTTGTTGCTTCACATTTGCATCCATAAGAGACATTTGAAGTGACTAAAATATGTCAATTGGAATAATGATTACAAATAATTTACATGTTTTTATGTTAAAGATATTTTTGACACTGTATGCATTATTCAGTGCACAAAAATCTTCAAAACAGACAGTATGGTTCCCTCTGTATAGCAAAGAAAATGCTCAGAGTAGTTTTATTTTCTTCAGTGTACATAGTAAATAAATAGCATAAGCTGTTTTAATGCCTGTAGGTATAGTTTCTTAATTTTTACTGCTGTATAATATTCCACAGCTTGGGTACGCCTCATCCATTCTCTAGAGGATGGGAATTTGCATTGTTTCCAGCTTTTGCTGTTATGAATAGTCCTTTATTAAACATTCTTAGACATGTCTCTGTGCAAAATTGTTCCATGTGTCCTCTCTTCTCTATCATAAACTTTCCTATGAATGGAATTATTGGGCAATAGGATTTGTACAAGTTCAATTTTATATGAGAATTCCAAATTATTTTTCAATATGATTTTAGGAACTGTTTTAAAGATATTTTTGATCTCTACCATCCCGCAAACTTCATGTTGTTATTTTTACTTTCTGCCAATTGAATAGTTGTAGAATATATCCTTGTGACTTTGAAATGCATTTTCCTGCTCTCTAGTGAGCTTAGCTCTTTCCATATTTATTGGCTACATGTTTTATTTATTTGAAATATGTTCTTATGTTTTGTCCATTTTTTTTATTGGATCATTTTGTTTTCTTATTGATTTATAGAAATATGTATTTGTTCTTTAAATTATTGCAGATGTCTCAGGATTTGAAGCTTTTCTTTCCACATTCTTTAAGATGTCTTATGATGAAGAGAAGTTCTAGGTTTAGTGCAGTCATACTTACCCATCCACTTTATTATATGTAGAGATTTTTTAAAAATCCATCGTGTCCTTTGTTGATATCTTTCAACCAGTCACAAAGACTTGAGTGATTCGTTCATTGAAGACTTTTCATGTCAACTTCTCTGCACCATGGAAAAATTAGCCCACCTCCTCCATTTATCAGAGTGGTATTTGAAGATAAAAGTGCCCAGTATTTTATAAGTCCTTTGTGGGTGAGTTGTTTGCATTGATGTTATGAGTAATATGAATAATTCTACTTTTCCACAGAACTTCATTCAATCAAAAATAAAATACAATTATTGGATTGGATTATATAAAGTAGGAGCTAAGCATCCCTGGAAGTGGCTGGATGACACACTCTTATCTCAGATGGTGTAAGTTTTCATGTCACAGGAACTGACATGGTAGATTTCCTGCTCCAGAACTTTCCTGCTCAGGAACCGCCTGGTAGATTATAGGTCAAGAATAGGAAAGGATCCTTGGGGACCTGGGGAATATCCTGAATTCCATTTGATCTCGCTTCTCAGATAGGCAACCAAATGCAAATCTCAGGCTTCAGATAGTCCCAAAGAGCATTATTTATTCCCATGTTCTTTATTGGATGATCTTTCCAAATACAGTAACGTGACATTTTGCTTTTGTATCTTTCTCTTGTATGTTCTGTGATACTAGCATGTTCAAGTAATGGCTGCAGGAAATGGTAAAAATATAATGAATGAATAAAACTTGTATCTAAACCAAGCTCTCTCTGTCAGTGCAACTTGTACCTGTTTGCTTGGTATTATTCAAGAACTAAAAAGAAAGAGCTTTTTCCAATAAATCATTTAGTAATCTTGTATCTCTAGTGTGATCACTTAGTGTCTTTCATGCTATTATTTTACACAAATCCACATAATTTCTGGTAGTCTTGTCTCACTGGTAAATCCCATAGATTTGCTGGTTTGATGTCCAGGAAACTAGTTTAGAAAATGAAGAAAAATGATTTGTCATAACTAAGCTAAGTAACATAAGGGAGATTATGAGAGACATTGGGCTATTTAACATGCTGTTTACTGATTGCCCATAATATGCCAGGCACTATTTTAGGCATTGAAGCTACAGTGATGAATAAAACAGGTAACCGTATCCTCCTTTATGGATATTACATTCTAATGCAGGTATGATAGTGTTGGTAGGGATGAGTGAGGACAAACCAAATATGCTAAGTAAATTATATGGCACGTTAGAAGAAGATAAATGCTATGGATTGTTGTGACGTTTCTCACTTTTTTCTATATCACAATGTCTTTTGTGTATGAAGGTAAGAGGAAGAGATTTTACTGTTTTAAATGGGGGTTCTCAGAGACAGTGTCCTTGAGATATGATGTTTGTATAGTATCTTGAATGAGCAAGCCCTGTGGATTACCTGATGGGACAGCATCCTAGCAGTAGAAACAGCTAGTGTAAAGACTCTGAGGTAGGAGTGTATTTGGCCTGCTTGAGGATATAGGAAAAAGGCCTGCAACTCTAGAGCAAAGTGAAAAAGGGGGAGAGAAGTAGGTTAGAGAGGTAGTGATGGTGAGAGCAGGAAGGACATTAGAAAAGTTTAAGTACTTGGATTTTTTCATGAGGGCAAAGAGTAGGTATTAGAGGGTTTTGAGCAGAGAAGTGACAAGGCAGGTTTCCTGTTTCAGAGACTCCTTCTGGACACTCTGTTCAGATTAGATGGTGTGTGTTCCTTGGGGTGAGGAGTGGGGAGTAAAAGCTGGGATGCAGGAGACTAAGAGTCTGTTGGATTCATCCAGGTGAGATACAGTGCCTTGATGAAGATGGTAGGGTTTGTGTTGCTATAAAGTGGCCAGATTCCACACTTCTTTCAAAGATGTGTGAGAAGAAAAAAATATGTGTGAGAGAGATTGACAATTCAGGGATGTTTCCAAGGTTTTTGGCCCAGTAATTGTAAGAATGATGTAGCCATTAATGTTAATAAGGCATATTTGGAATTCAGTTTTAGATACAAGTTTAATAAATCTATTAACCAGTTAGCTATGTACGAGGGTGGCACTTGGGGATTGTGATACATGATTAAGAAGTTCAAGTGAGAGGTCTGTGCTAGGGATGCAGATGTTGCATGTCCATTGAAAGAATTGCACATATGTTTTAAATTCGTTATAAATATTACCTGAGAAATGACTTTCTAAAATAAATATATTCTCTGCTGCAGGCATCTCCAACAGAGTTTACCGGATATAAAATGTGGATACCTCAACTCATCAAATATTTTTAGTGCTGATTGTAGTAAACGCTTTCGTTACATTTGTGAAAAGGAGTTCACTGGCCATGATAATTTTTTGTCAAAAAAAAAATAAAAGAATTATTGTCATCAAAGTTTTAGTATTTTCATTCTTTAATAGATATTAGGAAAAAACTCAGGGTATTCAGTCAGATTAGTCAACTATGCTTGATTTATGAAAGATTATGATCTTTCAAACATCCTTCAAGCATAAAAAATAAATTTTATAAATAGTAAGTTATACATCCAAAAAATGAACATATTGTTTGGAAGTTCAAGAACCAATCCATCAAAGAATGTGAAAACAAATTCATTTTTATCGAGTATAAAATTTTATATTTTAAAATATAATTAATGATCTTGATATATTAGGTAATTAATACTTTCACACTGTGCAAAATATGAGATATGAAATAATGAACAATTTCTCTTTATCTATCTTATACCTATTCATCTAGTTCTCTTTTCATGGGCAAACATGTAATAGTTTAGATACTATTCAGACATATTCTAGGAAAGTGCAACCATGTACTGTACATGCTATCTTCTAAACAAAATACTACATAACTACAAATAATAGTATTGCTTCTTTAGGTTTTTGTTTAAAAATAAATCATGCAGTTTGTTCCATATCAGTACCTAAGGAGCTGCATCAGTGTTTGTAAGCAGCTGCAAATACTACATTAAATGGATGTGCCAAAAGTTTTATCTCCAATGAATATTTAGGTTTGCCCAGAATTTTATAATTGTTGAAAAATGCTGGAATGATTAACACTTAATACAGTATAATTTGCCATAGAGCATATATATAGTAAATCTCTAGCAGTGAAATTCCTGTGTCAAAGGTGTGTATATTAAATTTTAATAGACATGTATATATTTCAGTAGAGGTTGTACACCTATCATCTCCACACAGCAACATTCAAGAATTCTGGTTCCTCACTTCTTTACCACCACAGTGTGTTATTGATCTGTTTGATTTTGCCAGATAAAACCTTCACCAATAAAAGGGTTTTCTTGTGTTATTTAAATGTACATTTGTCTATTACTTGTGTGAATGAACATCTCTTTATGGTATTTCTTTTTATTGAAACTAATTGTCCAGGGTCGCCTGGGTGGCTCAGTTGGTTAAGAGTATGACTCTTTATTTCAGCCCAGGGCATGATCTCAGGGTGGTGAGATTGAGCTCTGTGTTGGGCTCCACAATGAATTTGGAGCTTGCTTGAGTTTTTTTCTCTCTTTCCCTCTGCCCTCCTCCCCTGCCCCCACTTCAATCACCGGAGCTCTCTCTCTCTCCAAACAACAGCAACAACAACAAAAAACTATCTCAGGGCACCTGGGTGGCTCAGTTGGTTAAGCATCTGCCTTTGGCTGGGGTCATGACCTCTGGGTCCTGGAATCTAGCCCCATGCTCAGCTCCCTCAGTGGGGAGCCTGCTTCTCCCCCTCCCTCTGCTGCTTTCTCGCTTTGTCAAACAAATACATAAAATCTTAAAACAAACAAAAAGCCAAAAAATTATCTGTCCATGTCTTTGTGGATTAATATGACAAGCCTAATTTTGAGCAAAAGAAACCAGACACAAAATAGCTCATCCTATAAAATTCCATTTATTTCTAAGTTTAAACACCAGATAAATCTAAACTCGGCTCTTAGAAACTAGAACAAATGTTCCTGCCATGTGGATTTATTCCTAAAAGGAACAATATGGGTTATGAATAGTATTTACCATGGTGCAGAGTTAGTCTTAGAAAATAGCAATGTCCAAGGGGCATTTTTCAGGTGCTGATAAAATTGGGTGTCGTAATCTGGGTTCTGGTTACATGGGTGGTATATTTTTCCTTCAGCTGCCATAAGTACACAGCTGGGGTGTCTTTGAACCACATCTATTTGTCTTTCATAGTTCTGGTGGCTAGCAGTTTAAAATGAAGTTGGCAGGGCCAAGTTCTCTTTGAGATTCTTTACTCTGAAAAAATCCTTCCTTGCCTCTTCCCAGCTTCTGGTGGTTGTGGACAATCCTTGGGTGTTTCTTGGCTTGTCTATCACTCTTATCTTTGCTTCTGTCATCACATGGCATTCTTTCTCCATGTCACTGTTCAAATATCCCTCTCTTTATAAGGAGACTCATTTGATTAAGCTCCTCCCAATTGACCTCATTTTAACTTAATTATATCTTTAAAGACCCTATTGCAAAATAAGGTCATATTCACAGGTCGTGGGAATTAGAATTTCAACATATTTATTTTTACCTTTGTTTCTTGTGATTTTGGTGTCATATCTAAAAAATATTGTTACCAAAACCAATGTCAGGAGGTTTTACTCTCTGGAGTTTCATGGTTTCAAGTTTTATGTTTATGTCTTTAATTCATTTTGAGTTAATTTTTGTGAATAGTTTAAGATGAGGGTCCCATTTCACTATTGTGGACATGGTTATCTAGTTTTCTCAACACCAATAATTGAAGAGACCATCCTTTATCCATTGAGTTTTCTTGGCTTACTTGTCAAATGTCAGTTGGCCATATATGCATGGGTTTATTTCTGGGATCTCGATTTTGTTCCATTAGTCGCCTCTTTTTATGCCAGTACTATTCTGTTTTGATTACTATAGCCTATAATATAGTTTAAAATCAGGACCTGGGATGTCTCTAGTTTTGCTGTTCATTCTTAGGGTTGCTTTGGCTATTCAAGGTCTTTTGTGGTTTCACACAAGTTTTAGGATTATCTTCTCTCAGTGAATAATGCCATAGGAATTTTGATAGGGATTGCATTGCCTCTGTACATGGTTTCTTGCTGTTGTTGTATATTTCCATTGTAACCTGGGTGGTGCCTGCCTGGGTGGTGCAGTCTGTTAGGCATCCGACTCTTGATTTCAGCTTGGGTCATGATCTTGGGGTTGTGAGATCGAGCCCCAAGTCAGGCTCTGTGCTCAGCAGGGAGTCTATTTAGGACTCTCTCTTGCTTTCTCTCTGCCACTCCTCCCCATGTCTCTCTCTGTCTAAAATAAATAAATTAATAAATCTTAAAAACAAAACAAACAAACAAGAAAACAAAGGATCTCCTATATGTCTATTGGTGTATTTTTCAGCAAAAACTTTTTGGACCAGAAAAGAATGGGAGGATATTCAAATAGACAACAGAAAAAATTGTCAAAGAAGAATAATCTATCTGGCAAAGTCGTCCTTTGGAAGTGAGAGAGAGATAGACATTTCCTCATACAAACAATAGCTAAAGGAGTTCATCACCACCAGACCTGACCCGCAGAGAAATCAGACAGAATCTCAGTAAGGAAATAGACGTCTTAAGCAATACTCTAGATCAGTTGCACATAACAGACATTTAGAGAACACTCTAGCCAAAAAGAATACATATTTTTCACAATTGCACATAGAATATTCTCCAAGATGACACATAGAATGTCAAGGGACTATCTGTAGTTGAAACAATCTTGAAAAAGAAGAACATAGTTGAAGACCTTACACTTCCTCATTTGAAAACTTCTTAGAAAGTTATAATTATCAAAAC
>NW_027976867.1:0-12294 GCF_054177405.1 Leptonychotes weddellii
CCCCCCGCCCCCAGTCCCTGAGTAGCACTGATGTGTTTTCTGTCAGGGTAATTTGCATTTTCTAGAATTTTATATAAATGTAGTCTTACTTCATATAGTCTTTTGTGTTTGTTTTCTTTCACTTAATCAGATACTTTGAGATTAATCCAAGTGTTTCAGGTATCAGTTATCTCTTCCTTTGTATTATGGTAGATTATCTATTATGTAGATTACAGATCACAGTATTTTATTCACCAGATGATAAACACTTGAGTTGTTTTCAGTATTTGGCTATTATGAATAAAGTTCTTATGATCAGCTGAGTTCATGTTTTTATGTGGATATTTGTTTTCATTTCTCTTGGATACATTCCTAGAAGTAGAATTACTATGTTTTTATAGTAAGTATATGTTTAACTATGTAAGAACTGTCATGACATTTTCCAAATCTATTTTCAGTTCCTTTTCATCTTATTAATTGTTTTTGGCCTTTTGTAGTTCCCTTATGTCTTTCTTCCTCCCTTGCTGTCTTACTTTGTGAATTGATGATTTTCTATAACTGTGTACTTTGATTCCCTTCTCTTTGTCTTTTGGATATCTACTGTTGGTTTTTGCTTTGTGGTTACCATGAAGCATCCATAAAATATCTTATAGTTAGATCAGTCTATTTTATGCTGGGTACATCTTAACTTTGATCACATACAAAAACTCTTTCCTTTTATTCCTGCCCCTCTCCCCATTTTATGGTTTTGATGTCACAATGTACAGTTGATCCTTGAACAACATAGGAGTTAGGGGCACTGACCTGGACAGTTGAAAATTCATGCAAAACTTTTGATTCTCCCAAAACTTACCTACTCTTAGCCTACTGTTGACCAGAAGCCTTACCAATAAAAGAAAGAATTAATTAACAGACATTTTGCTTATGTATTATATACTGTATTCTTACAATAAAGTAAGCTAGATGAAAGCAAATGTTATTAAGAAAATATTAAGAGAAAATACATTTACAGTACTGTATTTATGGAAAACCATGTGTAAATGGACCTGTATAGATCAAAATCATGTTGTCCAAGGATCAGCACTATATCCTTTTTTATTGCGTATCCATTAACAAATTATTGTAGCTATAGTTAGTTTTTTATTTTTAAAGATTTTATTTATTTATTTTAGAGGGTGAGAGAGCACATTGGAGCTTGTGAGTGGTGGTAGGGGCAGAGGGAGAGGGAGAGAATCTCAAGCAGACTCTGCACCAAGCATGGAGTGGGACTGGATCCCACGACCCCAATATCATGACCTGAGCCGAAACCAACTGAGCACCCAGGCTCCCCATTATAGTTAGTTTTAATATATGTATTTTAACTTTTATACTAAGGTTCATGATTAACAAACCACCATATTTTAGTAATATTGCTTACGTTTTCCTCCTGAACATGTCAAACTCATTTCCTTCTAAGGTCTTTGGCTTTAGCCTCACTGTGGATATCCTGAATTGCTCTCTCCTGATCTTTCCATGGCTGACTTGTTATTAAATTTCAACATAAATGTCACTATCTCAGAGGTGTTTTCTCTAACCATTCAATCTCAAGTATTCATCAGTCACTTTCAATCAGTTCAGTCTGTGTAGCTTTAATCACCACTTGATATTTTCTAATTTATTTATTTAAGACCTCCCTCTAGCTACTAGAACGTAAGCTCATTGAGAACAGACTGTTTCTTGTGTTCTTTGCTGAGTCCCCCCAGTGTCTGGGAGAATGCCTGGCACATTTAGGTGCTAAATAAATATTTATTGACCGGATGATTAAATACATGTTCATTAAATGTAGCTAACTGATACTCAGAACTAGTGATACGGCAACACGTTAGAGGAAGTACTGCTTTCACAGAATTTGCAGGTGGACGATGAGAAAATTCAAGGACTATTGTGGGATTGATAGTGGGAGGAAACTTATGGGAGTGTTAGACAAGAATGCTGTCACAGGGGAGGTAACAACTCTTGAAGGATAAGGAATATGTTTTGGGGCAGATTAGTGGTAGTAGTGTTGGGGGGAAACACTTTTGTCAAAATAAACAGAATTTTATAAAAGACTTTGAAGAGGGGGCGCCTGGGTGGCTCAATCAGTTAAATATCTGCCTTCAGTCAGGTTCTGATTCCAGGGTCCTAGGACTGAGCCTCATGGGATTGAGCAGGGGAGCCTGCTTCTCCCTCTTCCTCTGCCCCTCAACCCCACTCATGCTCTCTCCTGCTCTCTCAAATAAATAAATAAAATCTTAAAAGAAAAAAAAAAAGACTTTGAAGGGCATGGAGCACCTGGGGACTTCAAGTTATTTGGTAAGGTAGGCACTTGGGAGGAGGAGCAATTGATGAGGCGGACACAGGTGCGGGATAGGTATGATGATCTTATATGACATATTATGAGAGGTCTTTCGGAACCATTGAGAAAATGGTACTTGCTCATCTTTGTTTTTTAGAAAGTTACTCTGGCAAACATATGGAGGGTTAATTAGACGGAGATAAGCCTAGAGATAGGGAGATTGGTTAATAGGTCTTTCCAATAACCCCATGATGTATAATAAAGGCCTTGATTTTTGAAACGTAATAATGATGAAGAGGAGAAAACAGATTTGAAGGATAGGAAGTAGAATAAAGGGCCTGACCAATCGTTATGGGCATTGAGGAGGAAGTCTATGATTTATTCCAGTTTCTTTTTCTTTTTTTTAAAGCAGTTCTTTTTTTTTTTTTTTTATTTGAGAGAGAGAGAGCACAAGAGGGTTTAGGGTGAGAGGGAGAAGCAGACTCCCCGCCGAGCAGGGAGCCAATGTGGGACTCGATCCTGGGACTCCGGGATCATGACCTGAGCCGAAGGCAGTCGCTTAACCAACTGAGCCACCCAGGCGCCCCTTTATTCCAGTTTCTGACATAGATGGCAAGATAGCTTTTGGTGGCTTTTAAAATTATTCAGAAATTCTTGGTTAAACACACAATGTGTCACGTTCTTCAGCTTCTCTCTTGTGCTTCTTTGCACATGGAACCAAAATACGTCAGATTGGGTTTCATAAATAATCACAAATAATAAATTCTTTCAAAAGTTTATAGAACTGTCACTTGAGGTGAGGTGGGACCCTGAATCATGATAATGATCTTTTGAAGATGAGTGAGATTATGATTTTTTTATGAATTTCACTTCTGCCCCAAAGCTATGATTTATTTACATTGGGTATGGGACCTAGAGTCCCAGATTAATTACTGTATTCTTTAGTTACTATGACCATTTAGGAATGCTACCGCTAAATTGCTGCAGGTGGAAGTAGTCTGAAAATAGTAAATGTTGCAATCAACTCACTTTGGCTCAATACATTTCCCTGGATTAATTTGCAAACTTTGAATTTAAGGAAAAAGAAATTCCATAGGACATATCCTGCTAATAAAGCAGGATAAACAATTGGGTCATTTAAAAGGAGGAAATTTTAGATATTTATTCCTACTCCTAAAATGGATACTAAATTTAAGATTATCAATTATGAGAGTTTAAAACAGATCAAATAAAATATTTCATATTTATATACCAAGTATGGGAGTCACTTCTTAGGTAGATACCCATGAATCAGTATGGAAATGAATTTAACCTCTTCAAAAAAGTGCCCAACCAAATGTTTTTAAATTAACATTTATGCATCCTGAGCACAGAAAATGTAGGAAATGTAGAAAAGTAGAGTGTTAAAAAAATATCACCTAATGGCAAAAATGGGTGGAGGGGACTGGGTAGTCCAGGCTTCCAGTTATGGAATGAATAAGTCAAGGACATGAAAGGTACAGCATAGGGAACATAGTTATATGGTGTAGGAGTGTGGTATGGTGACAGATGGTAGCTACCCTTGTGGTGAGCAGAGCATAATGTGTAAACTTCTTGAATCACTATGTTGTACACCTGAAACTAATATACCACTGTGTATCAACTGTACTTCATTTTTTAAAAAAGATTTTATTTATTTATTTGAGAGAGAGAGCACAAGTGGGCGGAGGGGCAGAGAGAGAGGGAGAAACAGATTCCCCGCTGAGCAGGGAGCCCGATGCGGGGCTCGATCCCAGGACTCTGGGACCATGACCTGAGCCGAAGGCAGATGCTTAACCAACTGAGCCACCCAGGCGTACCTCCACTGTACTTCAATTAAACCAAAAGTCACCTAAAATATCAGTCAGATTAACCAGACTTAACCATTTGGAATATTTCCTTTCAGCCTTTGAGAGATTGTAAAGTGTAAAATAATTATGAATAAATTAAGAACTTTTGAAAATCCCTTTTCTAACTATTTACATATTTACTTTTACAGGCTTTCCTTTGTAAGCCTTTCACTTCTCATGTGAACATCATTTCCCCTCCTCCAGACTTCTGCTGTGTAAGCTGAATGGAATGTAGCTCTTCTTTTTTTTTTCTCTTTTTGTTTTTTATTATGTTATGTTAATCACCATACATTACATCATTAGTTTTTGATGTAGTGTTCCATGATTCATTGTTTGCGTATAACACCCAGTGCTCCATGCAGAACGTGCCCTCTTTAATACCCATCCCCAGGCTAGCCCATCCTCCCACCCTCCCCCCCTCTAGAACCCTCAGTTTGTTTCTCAGAGTCCATAGTCTCTCATGGTTTGTCTCCCCCTCCGATTTCCCCCTCTTCATTTTTCCCTTCCTGCTATTTTTTTTTTTAACATATAATGTATTATTTGTTTTGGAGGTACAGGTCTGTGATTCAACAGTCTTACACAATGTAGGTCTTCTTAAAGCAAATATGACCATCCTGGACATTTAAATACTTGACTGAAATCAGTTACTGATTCTTGGATCCAATCTTGACCAGGATGTCAAGCACATATGAATAAATAGAAAGAAACTATATAAATAATTTCAACTTAGCCTTTTAGTGTATAGGATATAAGCTTGTGTTTAAAGAACTGTTTTCCAAGAGATTTGGGCTGGTTGTCTGACAGTCTGCTCTCTCATAAACCAATGATAGTGGCAAACAGTGGAGAGAAAAAACAAAATGAAAAAGACATTCCGAAAGTAGTAACTGATTTTATAGCTGGCAAGTTTAGGTAACAAAATTTTCTTTTATTATTATTATTAATTATGCATTTATTGAGAGAATAATGCTGTTAAAATTTGACTGCAAAGTGTAGTCAAATATATATCAGTGTTAATTTACTATTCATTTTATTAAATTATGCATAATTATCTTTAATCACTTTTCTTTCTTTTTTTAATATTTCAAGTTTTTATTTAAATTCTAGTTAGTTAACATACAGTGTAATATTAGTTTCAGGAGTGGAATTTAGTGATTCATTACTTACATACAACACCTAGTGCTCATCACAAAGTGCCTTCCTTAATCCTCATCACCCATTTAATTCATGCCCTGCCCACCTCCCCTCCAGTAACCCTCAGTTTGTTCCTGATAGTTAAGAGTCTCTCTTAAGGTTTGCCTCCCTCCCTCTCTTTTTCCTTCTTTCCCATATGTCCATCTGTTTTGTTTCTTAAATTCCACGTATGAGTGAAATCATGTGGTATTTGTCTTTCTCTGACTTATTTTGCTTAGCACAATACACTAGCTCCATCCATGTCTTTGCAAATGGCAAGATTTCATTCTTTTTTATGGCTACATAATATTCTATGGTATATATATATATTCTATGGTGTATATATATATTCTATGGTATATATATATATATATGGTAAATACCACATCTTTTTTATCCATTCACCTGTCGATGGACACCTGGGCTCTTTCCACAGTTTGGCTATTGTGGACATTGCTGCTATAAACATTGGGGTGCACGTACCCCTTCGGATCCCTACATTTGTATCTTTGGGGTAAATACCCAGTAGTGCAATTGCTGGATCGTAGGGTAGCTCTATTTTCAACTTTTTGAGGATCCTCCATACTGTTTTCCAGAGTGGCTGCACCAGTTTGCATTCCCACCAACAGTGTAGGAGGGTTCCCATTTCTCCGCATCCTCACCAACATCTGCTGTTTCCTGTGTTGTTAATTTTAGCCCTTCAACAGATTTCTGTACACTGATTTTGTATCCTGCACCTTTATTGAACTTGTACCACTTCTAGCGATTTTTTGGTCAGAGTCTTTTGGGTTTTATACATAGAGTATCATGTTGTCTGCAAATAGTGAAAGTTTGACTTCTTCCTTACCTATTTGGATGGCTTTTACTTTTTTTGTTGTCTGATTGCTGAGGCTAGGACTTCCAGTGCTATGTTAAATAACAATGGTGAGAGTGGACATCCCTGTCTTTTTTTTTTTTTTTAAAGATTTTATTTATTTATTTGACATAGAGAGAGACAGCGAGAGAGGGAACACAAGCAGGGGGAGTGGGGGAGGGAGAAGCAGGTTTTCCGCAGAGCAGGGAGCCTGATGTGGGGCTCGATCCCAGGACCCTGGGATGATGACCTGAGTGGAAGGCAGATGCATAACAACTGAGCCACCCAGGTGCCCCTGGACATCCCTGTCTTGTTCCTGACTGCAGAGGAAAAGCTCTCAGTTTTTCCCCATTGAGGATGATGTTAGCTGTGGGTCTTTCGAATATGGTCTTTATGATGTTGAGGTATGCTCCCTCTATCCCTACTTTGTTGAGGGTTTTTATCAGGAATGGATGCTATACTTTGTCAAATGTTTTTTCTGCATCTATTGAGAGGATCATGTGGTTCTTATCTTTTATTCATGTGGTGTGTCACATTGATTGATTTGTGAATACTGAACCACCCCTGCAGCCCAGGAATAAATCCCACTTGATGGTGGTGAATAGTTCTTTTAATGTACTGTTGGATTCAATTTGCTAGTATCCTGTTGAGAATTTTTGCATCCGTGTTCATCAGGAATATTGGTCCGTAATTCTCCTATTTAGTGGGGTCTTTGTCTGGTTTTGGAGTCAAAGTAATGCTGGTCTGGTAGAATGAGTTTGGAAGTTTTCCTTCCATTTCTATTTTGCTTGAACAGTTTGAGAATAGGTATTAACTCTTTTTTAAATGTTTGGTAGAATTCCCCTGGGAAGCCATTTTGCCCTGGGTTTTTGTTTGTTGGGAGATTTTTTATTACTGATTCAATTCCTTTGCTGATTATCAGTCTGTTCAAATTTTCTATTTCTTTCTGGTTCAGTTTTGGTAGTTTACATGTTTCTAGGAATTTATCTATTTTTTTCCAGATTGCTGTTTGTTGGCATGTAATTTTTCATCACATTCTCTTATTGTTTCATTTCTGTGGTGTTGGTTGTAATCGCTCTTCTCTTATTCATGATTTTACTTATTTGGGTCCTTTCTCTTTTCTTTTTGGTAAGTCTGGCTAGGAGTTTTTCAATTTTATTAATCCTTTCAAAGAACAAGCTCCTAGTTTCATTAATCTGTTCTACTCTTTTTTGTTTGTTTGTTTCTATCTCATTTGTTTCTGCGCTAATCTTTATTATTTCCCTTCCGCTGGCTTTCGGCTTTGTTTGCTGTTCCTTTTCTAGCTCCTTTAAATGTAAGATTAGGTTGAGACTTGAGATTTTTCATTTTCACTTGCTTCCATGTATTTTTTTTTTTTAAAGATTTTATTTATTTATTTGAGACAGAGAGAATGAGAGAGACAGAGAGCACATGAGAGGGGGGAGGGTCAGAGGGAGAAGCAGGCTCCCTGCTGAGCGGGGAGCCCGATGCGGGACTCGATCCCGGGACTCCGGGATCATGACCTGAGCCGAAGGCAGTCGCTTAACCAACTGAGCCACCCAGGCGCCCGTATTTTTTTTTTTTAAAGATTTTATTTATTTATTTGACAGAGAGAGAGAGAGAGACAGCGAGAGAGGGAACACAAGCAGGCGGAGCGGAGGAGGGAGAAGCAGGCTTCCCGCCAAACAGGGAGCCCGACGTGGGGCTCAATCCCAGGACCCCGGGATCATGACCTGAGCCGAAGGCAGACGCTTAACGACTGAGCCACCCAGGCGCCCCTACTTCCATGTATTTTTTTATTTTTTCTTTAATTGCCTGGTTGACCCAGTCATTCTTTGGTAGATTGTTCTTTAACCTCCATGTATTTGTGGTCTTTCCAAATTTTTTCTTGTGGTTGATTTCACGTTTCATAGTGTTGTAGTTGGAAAATAGGCGTTGTATGATCTCAGCCTTTTTGTACTTGTTGAGGCCTGATTTGTGACCCAGTATGTGATCTATTCTGGGGAATGTTCCATGTGCACTCAAAAAAGAATGTGTATTTTGCTTCTTTAGGATGAAATGTTCTGAATATATCTGTTAAGTCCATCTGGTCCAGTGTGTCATTCAAAGCCATTGTTTCCTTGTTGATTTTCTGCTTAGATGATCTAGGGATATAAGTTGGGGGTTAAAGTCCCCTACTATTATTGTATTATTATCAATGAGTTCTTTATGTTTGTTATTAATTGTTTTATATATTTAGGTGCTCCCAAGTTGGGGGTATAAATATTTACAATTGTTAGATCATCTTGTTGGATAGATCCCTTAATTATGATATAGTGCCCTTCTCCATTTCTTATTACAGTCTTTGGTTTAAAATCTAGTTTGTCCGGTGTAAGTATGGCTAGTCTGGTTTTCTTTTGACATCCATTAGCATGATAGATGGTTCTCCATCCCTTCACTTTCAACCTACAAGCGTCTTTAGGTCTAAAATGAATCTCTTGTAGGCAGCATATAGATGGTCTTGTTTTTTTTTTTTTTATCCTTTCTAATACCCTATGTCTTTCAATTGGAGTATTTAGTCCATTTATATTCAAAGTGATTATTGATAAATATGAATTTAGTGCCATTGTATTATACCTGTAAAGTAGTTGTTTCTGGAGATTTTCTCTGTTCTTTTCTAGTTTTTGTTGCTTTTGGTCTTTCTTCCCCACTCAAATAGTCCCCTTTAATATTTTTTGCAGGGCTGGTTTAGTGGTCACGAACTCCTTTACTACAATATGTCTTAGTGTTGGCTTGCTTTGGTTGATTTTGATGGGAGTTCTCTGTGCCTCCTGGCTGTGGATGTCTGTTTCCCTCTCCAGATTAGGGAAGTGTTCAGGGACTCCTGGGTCGCTCAGCCGGTTAAGCGTCTGCCTTCGGCTCAGGTCATGATCCCAGGGTCCTGGGATCGAGTCCCGCATTGGGTTCCTTGCTCAGCAGAGAGCCTGCTTCTCCCTCTGCCTGCCGCTCTCCCTGCTTGTGCTCGCTCTCTCTCTCTGACAAATAAATAAAATCTTTAAAAAAAACAACACAGATTAGGGAAGTGTTCAGCTATAATGTTCTCAAAGAAAACTTCTGCCTCTTTTTCCCTCTCTTCTTCTTCTGGGACTCCTATAATATGAGTGTTATTATGCTTTATGGAGTCACAGAGTTCCCTAAGTCTACATTCATAATCCAATATTTTTCTTTCCCTCTTTTTTCAGCTTCATTATTTTTCATAATTTTATCTTCTATATCATTGATTCATTCTTCTACTTTGTCCATGCTTGTGGTCATTATATCCTGTCAGTTTTGCATCTCAGTTATAACATTTTTTATTTCTTCCTGACTAGTTTTTTTTTAAGATTTTATTTATTTGACAGAGAGAGAGACAGCGAGAGAGGGAACACAAGCAGGGGGAGTGGGAGAGGGAGAAGCAGGCTCTCCGCTGAGCAGGGAGCCTGATGTGGGGCTCGATCCCAGGACCCCGGGATCACGACCCGAGCCGAAGGCAGACGCTTAACGACTGAGCCACCAGACGCCCCTCCTGACTAGTTTTTAGGGCTTTTATCTCTGCAGTAAGAGACTCCCTGGTGTCTTCTATGCTTTTCTCAAGTGCAGCTAGTATCCTCATGATTGTTGTTTTAAATTCTCGATCAGGCATATTACTTACATCTGTTTCATTTGGCCATGACCTTTTCTTGTTCTTTCTTTTGGGATGAATTCCTTCATCTTGGAATTTTGACTAGGTCTCTGTCTTCTTCTTCTGCCTGTTATGTTTCCTGCTCCTGAGAGCAATGGCTTTAAGAAGAGGTAATATCCTGTCCAGGGCCTGGCACTTCAGGCAGTGTCTCTGATGTATGTTGTGTGCATTCTGCTGCTGTGTTTTGGCTGCTCTTTCCCTCAGGTTAGTCCTCTGCAGAGTGTCTCCTTGCCTGCAGTGGGGAATGTTTAGGCCTTGCCCAGCGTGTGCTGAGTTTTAACTAGGTGCGCTCTGGTCTGCTTGTTAAAAGAGGTCTGATCTTATCTTCACTAGAGCTGAAGCTTTGCAGCAGTCTATGGTCAGTAGGCTTGGTGTGTGTGTATGGAGGGGGGGACACACTTGCCCTCATACAGAAGCACCTGCACAGTGCAGTGGGGAGGGGCTCGGCGTAAGTGGCTTAGGTGTCCACTGTGGGACTGTGCTGCTCACTGAAGTTAGTCCACACTGATCGGTAAAGGGAGAAAAATGGTGCCAGCCCACTCTCTCGTCCCCAGAGAGGGTTGTTTGCACCCATGCTGTCCAGGAAGCCCTCACAGAAGAGTGAACAATCTCCCCTCTTGTGCCCCAGGTGTCCTGCAGATTGTTGCCTTCATCCCATCTGTGTCTGGCCCGTCTGCCCACCTGGCAGCTCAGTACACCTGTATTTTATCTCAGGCATGCCAGTTGAGTTTCAAAACTCCAGATTTTAGGGACCAGGTGTGGCATGGATCCACACTGCTCCTCTGGGGGAGGGTCTTGGCACGCTGGGTGTGATGCAGATTTGACCCAGAAGGTCAGTCACACCAATGTGCAGGAACTTGGAGTTTAGAGGAACATACAGAAAACAAACAAACAAAGAAAACCCAGCATCCAGGTTAGCTGCCCTCAGGGGGTGTCATTGTTCCTATGCTAATGAACAGGGCAGTTCAGTGAGCCCACTGGCTCTCTTGTCCCTGAGAAGTAATGCCACCACTCCCAGATGCACTTCAAGAAGGGGAACTGTCTCTCGCAGTGGGACCCAGGGGATCCTGAGAGCACCCTGTCCACTCCTGGGCCTCTGTCCTCCCTTCTCCACAGGAGCACGGCTACGCCTGCCAGGCTCCACACCGGCCACGGCACAGGCTTCCAAAACTTCAGACTTTGAGCTCCACTGGTTGTAAAAACTCATGAGAAGTAGACCCTCTTGTTTTCCCAGTCAATGGTTTTGGGGAAGTGTTTCTTCTGCACTGCTCTGTGTCTCTCTCTGCCTTTCTCTCCTCTCCAAGATCAGGACTCCCTCCCCTCTGCAACACTAGTGATTCTTTTCTCCCCCAAACTATGTCTCTGCATCTTCACCTTCCATGATGTGGCCTCTTCTCTCCCTCTAGTTGTGTAGTTTGTTCTTCCAGTCCTCAGATCAATTTCTTGGGGGTTCAGAATGATTTGATATTTATCTAGCTGTGTTCGAGGGACAAGGCAAACATAGGGTCCCCTTTCTACTCCACCATCGTAACTCCTGTAACAATATTTTCAACTATCACAAAATTGTATGAGAAAATCTAGTAAATGAGAGCAATTGAGTAAATTGGATTCATAAATGAATTCAAACAGATTTCTTTGGGTAAAGGGTCCGAACCTGTGAGCAAAAGACAATAAGATTTAAAAAGTGGGCAGTTCCAAAGGAAAAAAATAAAAATAAGATTTGGGGAAGATATAATCAAAGTAAGACTCTACTGATTACAAAGTGTTATAACAGCAGATCTACCTGCAATTCTTTATGGGGCCATTCCTTCTGCATACCAGCTGGGTTACAAGTATTCCCATAACTGCTGCCCTTGTAGGCCCCTGGCACCAAGCTCATAAATAAATATTGGTTGTGTTCACTTATATTTACATGCCAATCCCTGCCATCATTTTACAGATGGGCAAGAGGAAGCTTAGAGAAGTCATATAACTATTCTAAATCCACTGAAATTAGTTCTTCAACAAATATTAGACATGAGCTCTTATGACTCAGGGTCTGGAGTGTTTCCACAATCCTATATTACTATATGCAAACTATATCAAGGACTGAAGGGACATAGAATTCTTTTTTTTCTTCTGATTTTCCATACTTCATTATCGATGAGGTGTTTGATGCTTATTCATACTTCATCCTGCCCACAGATTCTGAGAGTTCAGTCCACTTTGGTGTCACTCTTTATACAGCACAAGATGCCATATAAAGGAAGCATAGTTTAGATGCCCTGAAATTGCTTAGAGTCGTGTTCCCTTGGAATGTGATGGAACTATCCTGCTAATTGACTCTCTCAAGACCTCCTTTACATTTTCATTCCTCAAGCTGTAAATGAAAGGGTTCAGAAGAGGGGTCACCATTGTGGTGAGGACAGCC
>NW_027976868.1:0-1098 GCF_054177405.1 Leptonychotes weddellii
CTGAATGTCCTTAGGATTGTCCAAATATAAAGAAATACCTGGTTCCTAGTGTGAATATTTCACTCCTTAAAAAATAAAACCCTTACCCTCAGGAGAGAGAGACAGACAGGGAACACCCTAGAAATAAGCAGACTTCTTTAGATCGGCCTACCCCAGATTCTTAGAGAGGGATCTGCAAAGTGGGAGTAGTCAGGAAGGACCCTAGTGTTGAGGCAGAATCATCCCACGTGAATACCTCCAGTCAAAATAGACTCGATTCTGTTTCTTTTGAGTCTTCAAAGGAGGGAATTTCTTGGTAGTCTTTATTGGAAATATTCCCCTCTGCCTAGGCTGCATCTCATAGAGCACTTTGACTTTCTCACCCTCCCTCATCTCTGAGCTCTTGCATAAACTACCTGGTCTCGCATTTCCCTCCTCCACCTGCTCATGGCCATTGTCTGTTAGAACCTAGTGTTATTGGTCCCGTTGGATGTCTTCTAGTTAAGAGTCAGCTACTGGTCAGCATCCAGACAGCTGCCAGATGTACCACGTGGCCACAACTGGGGGTGTTTTCCATTTGTGACAAGATGGCCTCTGTCTTTTGTGCATTTGATCCCCATGATTAACCATTGTGCAGATAGCTAATGTTCTCTTTCAGACAGCGGCTGTTCCAAGACCGTGTATGTTTCCCACCAGCACACATGTTTGTGACCTCAGCTGTGAGGGCTGAAGATGAAAATGTTATAGATTTCAGGGGTACTTTCTAGAGAGTTGTGTTTGCACAAAATTCAAGCTTGGTGTGAATTAGTAGGAATTGCATTGTGAGCGTCTTGTCTCCTAAAATACTTGGAACTCCAGTTTTTGTAAAATGAGATGTGTTCTTTGTTTTGGTGTCCATATCCAGGAATTTTGTATTCTTTTAGAAATGAAATTTCATGGTCACCTGGGTGGCTCAGTCAGTTGAGCTTCTGCCTTAGCCTTGGGTCATGATCCCAGGGTCCTGGGATTGAGCCCTTCTTGGGCTCCCTGCTCAGCCGGCAGTCTTCTTTTCTGTCTCCCTCTACCCCTTCCCCTGCTCATGCTCTCTCTCTCTTTCACATAAGTAAGTAAAATCTTTTA
>NW_027976869.1:0-205 GCF_054177405.1 Leptonychotes weddellii
GGGAATGTACAACAACCCATCACTAGATATGTCTCTGAGAAGAAAGTGTGCCTTTGCATGAGGTGGTTTTGTTCAGCGGAGGGAAATTCTCAGAGAGCAACTAAGCGGAAGGCTGTCAACAGCCTACCCTCCCAGCAGCTAGAGGAATGAGTGCCTCTATCTTAAAGGGTAGGGACCTGGGCAGCACACCATAGCATCTACTATA
>NW_027976870.1:0-205 GCF_054177405.1 Leptonychotes weddellii
TCGAGCCCCGCATCGCATCGGGCTCCCTGCTCAGCGGGAAGCCTGCTTCTCCCTCTCCCACTCCCCCTGCTTGTGTTCCCTCTCTCGCTGTCTCTCTCTCTCAAAATAAATAAAATCTTTAAAAAAAAAAAAAAAAGATTTTATTTATTTATTTGACAAAGAGAGACACAGAGAGAGAGGGAACATAAGCAGGGGGGAGTGGGAG
>NW_027976871.1:0-205 GCF_054177405.1 Leptonychotes weddellii
ACTAGCCCTTAGGATTTACATAGTTGTGTTTGCTTTCAAGAATTGCATATTCTGGAGTTAAATTAAGGCATGTCCACTAAAAACACCACTATACTTTTGATAAAAGTCCTGTTATAAAACAGCATATCCCAAACTTTTTGGTCTCAAGACTTCTTAAAGCTTATTGAAGTTTCCAAATAGCTTTCATTCATGCAGTTTAAATCTA
>NW_027976872.1:0-205 GCF_054177405.1 Leptonychotes weddellii
GCCTTTCTGAGAAGTGCCAAGAGTCTAACCACAGTCAGATGTCATAAATAAATAATGGCAATACCTGGGTCGTAGGGTAGTTCTATTTTTAACTTATTGAGGAACCTCCATACTGTTTTCCAGAGTGGCTGTACCAGCTTGCATTCCCACCAGCAGTGTAAGAGGGTTCCCCTTTCTCCGCATCCTCTCAAGGGGATGGAGTAAC
>NW_027976873.1:0-205 GCF_054177405.1 Leptonychotes weddellii
GGCACGTTCTGCATGGAGCACTGGGTGTTATGCACAAACAATGAATCATGGAACACTTCATCTAGAACTAATGATGTAATGTATGGGGATTAACATAAGAATAAAAATAAATAAATAAATAAATAAATAAATAAAAAAGAGAGGATCAAGTGTTTAAAAATGTAAACGGAGTGGATTGGGGGTTTCTAGGTGTCATACGTGGGTG
>NW_027976874.1:0-205 GCF_054177405.1 Leptonychotes weddellii
AAAGAAATCAGTGTGAATAAGATGTCCTTATTCAACAAATCTTTAGTAGTGCTGAAGACCACAGTCAGTCATTCATTTCTTGATTTGATAGGTAACGTCTTCATTCATTCATAAAAAACCAGCACAGGGGCGCCTGGGTGGCTCAGTTGGTTAAGCGACTGCCTTCGGCTCAGGTCATGATCCTGGAGTCCCGGGATCGAGTCCC
>NW_027976875.1:0-205 GCF_054177405.1 Leptonychotes weddellii
TATCTGAATGGCCAGTAAATATATGGCACAACTACCCATGTCAGTAAAAACAAAAATTTATTATTAATGTAAGAATGAAAAACCATTTCTCACAAATAAGTCCACAAAAGTTTTTATTTTTTTTTATTCTTATGTTAATCCCCATACATTACATCATTAGTTTTAGATGAAGTGTTCCATGATTCATTGTTTGTGCATAACACCC
>NW_027976876.1:0-205 GCF_054177405.1 Leptonychotes weddellii
GTAGCAAAAAAAATTAATTTTTAAAGTAATCTAATTAAAAAATGGGCAGAGTATCCAAATAGATATTTTTCCAATGAAGACATACATGTGGCCAATAGGTAAATGAAAATTGCTCAGCATCACTAATCATCAAGGAAATGCAAATCAAAACCACAATGAGATATTGCTTCATACCTTTTGGAATGGCTATTATCAAAAAAAGAAG
>NW_027976877.1:0-205 GCF_054177405.1 Leptonychotes weddellii
TCCAGTGACAAGGTATCTTGAGAAAATATATGGAGGGGAATCTCTGTGACAGGTAAGATGTTGTCACAAAGTGACTGACTTGACAGGAAAAGCTAGTTTTAGAATTCTCTTTGAATTCCAAGCAGTGTTTGCCTGAGAAGGAGGGAGGTTCGCAGGCGGCATTTTTGTTTGCTGTTCTTGGGCCAGTCCGGTTGTGAAGAAGTAT
>NW_027976878.1:0-1098 GCF_054177405.1 Leptonychotes weddellii
CACCAGGGGCCCTGCTGTGGTGTCTGTCACTGGGTGACCATTGGTTTGCTCCTGCCTTTCATTCATTATTTTTTTTTTGCACCTGACCCCAATTCCCCCAAACAGAAACAGGTAAGAAGCCCTAAAAATGTCCACCGAACGACCAGAGAAGCGAAACGCGGAGCTGTGCCGACGGGCCTTGCTCTCGGGTTCCCTGTGCTCCCCGTCCTGTCCCCTTGTCTGCCCACCCGGGACAGACCGTAATTAAAGCGGGCTTGCTGACCGCCCCTCCAGCCTGCCCTGACCTGAGCAGAGGGACGCAGCGTTTGGAAAAGCTGCCCCATCAGCTCTTTCTGCCTCTTCCCTGGCCGGGCTTCCTCCCACTCAGCCAGTGGGTCCAGGAAACAGCAGGGCTGGCATGCAGCTCGTCGCTAAATAAACTCCTGAAAGGGCAGGGAGCCTCCACTGGGCCATCGTTCAGACTTGAATTCCACCGAGTGGAACTTAAAAAGGCCTTTCCACCTGTTCAGCCTGATTGCCCTCTCTGCCCCGGGCAAACAGCCGCCCTCCGAGGACACACGACCAGGGGGTGTGAGCCCAGCAGACCATCCAGGCGGCCTGCTGTGGACACCTGCGTCCAGCCCAGGAAGCAGCAGGAGGCCGCCTAGACTCTGCTCTCATCAGCTGTCCCATGAGAACAGCCAGGGACAGGCACACTGCGTAAACCCAGCAAAACCCACGGTCTGACTTCATTTCACTCGGAGAGATTTTACCCAACGGGGGCTGGATGCTCTGCAGAGAACTTTCTGCAGTGGCCATGTCCCCAGGAGGAGGCTCAGCTTGGCCACCAGGAGCGGGGTGGCAGGGGCCTTCCTGCGCCACTCCCACCCTAAGGAGCACAAATTCTAGGAGTGAGCCCGCACAGCACCAGGCTGAGAATAAACAAGACCGAGACAGACCCATTCCCTGGCCCGAGGGCTCTCTGTAGGGCTAGCTACAAATGCACCAGCCCAGGCGCAGCCCGCACAGCTATGAAGAATGCCGGGTGCTGCCTCGTGCAGTGGGCACCCTGGGCACACCTGTCCTCAGGGAGCTTCCCTGTCCCCTCCCTGCTCTGTT
>NW_027976879.1:0-205 GCF_054177405.1 Leptonychotes weddellii
ATTCAATTTGGGGAATTTTCAAAAACGACATTTGTAGATTATGTGTTTTAAAGGTCAACCTTAAAAGGCTTAAATTTCCATAACAAATATCCATAACTGGCCATAGAATTTGTAAATAATTCTTCTCTCCCGTGAATATTATTGCCCTACACTAGTATGCACAGGTACTGGCTGGCACAGGCAATTAATGAAAAAAAAAATTGTG
>NW_027976880.1:0-205 GCF_054177405.1 Leptonychotes weddellii
ACATTGTGAGAGGCAAAGGAAATGGCATGAATCACTAATTGTCTGCGTGTGTGTTTCCTCCAAGGGGGTTCTTTCGATCTCTGCTGCGGAAGAGATGCTCAACAGAAAGTGAGAGTCAGGTAAATCTGAGCAGGGTAAAGTCCTGTGGCTGGAGAGTGCAGGGGAAATGCAGAATTAACATCGTCCTTTCTGTTTTCTAGGAGGG
>NW_027976881.1:0-205 GCF_054177405.1 Leptonychotes weddellii
TGTCATTTACCTGGTTTTCTATAAACTGAACATAGAATACTTTCCGATTAAAAATAGAAATTAATTCTTTTATAAATGAAAGAAAGAATAAGGAATATAGTCAGTCTCCACTTCAAGTCACCAACATAGAAGGGCGGAACGAGGGGATCAGGGTTCAAGCTTTGGCTTTGCCAACAGGTGGCCCAATGTTCGATCTCACATCTTT
>NW_027976882.1:0-205 GCF_054177405.1 Leptonychotes weddellii
TTCTTCTTTTTTTTTATTCTTATGTTAATCCCCTACATTACATCATTAGTTTTAGATGTAGTGTTCCATGATTCATTGTTTGTGCATAACACCCAGTGCTCCATGCAGAATGTGCCCTCCTCAATACCCACCACCAGGCTAACCCATCCTCCCACCCCCCTCCCCTCTAGAACCCTCAGTTTGTTTTTCAGAGTCCATCATCTCT
>NW_027976883.1:0-205 GCF_054177405.1 Leptonychotes weddellii
TGTCTTTTAAGTGAAATGAGAGAATGGGAATTGGGTGGTAAGAAATTACCCTAGGGGTGCCTGGGTGGCTCAGTCAGCTAAGCACCTGACTCTTGGTTTCAGCTCAGGTCATGATCTCAGGGTGGTGAGATCGAGCCCCGAGTCCGGCTCCACACTGAGAGAGGAGTCTGCTTCTCTCCTTCTCCCTCTCCCTCTGCCCCTCCCC
>NW_027976884.1:0-205 GCF_054177405.1 Leptonychotes weddellii
CCTCCTACCAGCGACAGACCCAGGACTTGGCCACTTGGCTTCAGATACACGCGTGTTTGGGAAACGCAATCAAATGCACCCTCAAATCAGGGGGACCCAGCAAACGGGAGCTCAGGGAGGAATCTGGGGGCACTGCTGGGGAAATGCAGGGGAGGGGAACCCCCCGCCCCTCGCTTCTCTGCAGGCATCGTCACCACTGTGGTGG
>NW_027976885.1:0-205 GCF_054177405.1 Leptonychotes weddellii
AAATTCCTGGGGGGGGGGGGCGGAGCAAGATGGCAGAGGAGTAGGAGACCTGGATTTTGTCTGGTCCCAGGAATTCAGCTGGATAGGGATCAAACCATTCTGAACACCTATGAACTCAACAGGAGATCAAAGAAAAGAATAGCAAAAACTCTCTGAACAGAAAAGCGACCACTTTCTGGAAGGTAGGACATGTGGAGAAGTGAAT
>NW_027976886.1:0-205 GCF_054177405.1 Leptonychotes weddellii
TCTGTAAAAAAAACAAAAACAAAAACAAAACTCTGGTGTGCACAGAGACAAATATATGATTCTACTTACATGAGGTACCTAGAGTAGTCAAAGTCACAGAGACAGAAAGTAGAATGGTGGATGCCATGGGCTGGGGGCAGGAGGGAATGGTGAGTTATTGTTTTAACGGGTACAGAATTTCAGTTTGGAATGATGAAAACGTTCT
>NW_027976887.1:0-205 GCF_054177405.1 Leptonychotes weddellii
CCAGCTCGGCAGACTGCGACGGCTCCACGGACTCGTTTCGCCTGTCACCTGGTAAGCTGATCAGAGAGGCTGTGCTTCTCTCTGTGACCCCATTTGTAAAGTACTGCAAATGCTACGTGTTGTTCGGAAGCGTACGTCGTGGTGACTCGCGCGTGGTGCCCGAGCGGCAGCCGGTCCCAGTGGGGAGAGCTCACGGGACCTGGGT
>NW_027976888.1:0-205 GCF_054177405.1 Leptonychotes weddellii
ACAGGTACCTCCTTGACTCACAGGAAATGTGATGGCTAATTGTTCTCCTTGAACATTTTTCTCAAATTATGATTTTTGTTCACTGCAATGCAAAGAAAACACAGCATACATCATCCACATTCCAGGTATTCATCAAATTCTCTCTATTTGTATATTCAGGTACCAAGAAATCTGGAGCTCCCGCCTTGGTTTCCTAGGAGTGACC
>NW_027976889.1:0-1098 GCF_054177405.1 Leptonychotes weddellii
GTGGCTCAGTAGGTTAAGCCGCCACTCTTGATTTTGGCTCAGGTCATGATCTCAGGGTTCTGGGATTGAGCCGCATATCATGCTCCAGGCTCAGCAGGAGTCTGCTTTAGCTTTCTCTCTCCCTCTCCCTCTCTGCCCCTCCCTGGCTTGTGCACACCCAGGAGTGCTCTCTCTCTGAAATAAATAAATCTTTAAAATATATACCTATAATGTTCTTCAACTGTTCTTCTTGATGTGGCTAACGATTTCCGGTGCATTCTGAGCGCTGACACCATGTGCTCAGCACGCTGAGCTCTCACACAGCTTTGCGGCATGATCTGCATGGCATGTTCACACGGCTAGTGAGAGCACAACACCAGTGAGTCTGGACAAGGTAGAAGGGATTTTTTTTTTTAATTGTAGAAGTGCCAAATAGTGTTTCCTTTGCAGTAAATCATACACAATCTCTGCATTCTATGGGTGCACCATGGGGTGGGATTGGAATATGACTTTCACAGGGGGCAGGGGACAGGGCGGGTAGTTGTATAATTGTCTTCCCATTGTGTTATGTTGTGTGCCTGTCTCTCCTGCCACACAACGCACGTGTGTGCACACACACGCACACACAGACATACCCATGCGTTCCCCACATGTGCATCACTAGGTCCTCACTCAGTAAATCCTGGAGCCGCCTCTGAATCCCCTGCTTCCTCCCTCAGGACAGCGCTCTCTGCAGCATTTCCCCTCAGCGGGGTCCGGTAGGAGCCGCTCCAGGAGTCCCTGCATTTCCTGCCTTGGGCTTCTGCTCCTGTAGGAGGGTTCCCAGAGCAGGCATGCATGGGATCCAGAAAGTACCAGAATTTCTGGAGAGTGGGTCTCTTTGTGGGACACAAATTCTCAGGTCCTTCTCCCTCATGATCCTAAATTTTTTAAAAGATGAAATGAGAGTAGCTCAGACCCCAGTTGAATTTGCAAATGTGAAGGGAGCGTGTTACGTTCATGTGTGTGTCTGTCTGCGGGGGGTTCACCATCCTTAGAAATGTGTATGGGTATTTATGTGTGGAGGCTTGTATATACGTGTGTGAGTGAGCATGTACAAGCATGTCTGGGTGTTTGTAT
>NW_027976890.1:0-205 GCF_054177405.1 Leptonychotes weddellii
CCCCCCGGATGGGTTAGCCTGGTGATGGGTATTAAAGAGGGCACGTTCTGCATGGAGCACTGGGTGTTATGCACAAACAATGAATCATGGAACACTCCATCAAAAACTAATGATGTAATGTGTGGCGATTAACATAACAATAAAGATTTTTAAAGAAGTCTTGACCCTGACATCCTTGGTGTTCCCACAAAACCGTCCACCTCAC
>NW_027976891.1:0-205 GCF_054177405.1 Leptonychotes weddellii
AAATGACACTTAATGTGTGCTATCACGAGGACTATGCAGGAACGTTCGCGGCGGGCCGAGCGCGAGGCTGGCATGCAAGTGGAGGCTGCCGGCTTGCCGAGCACCGGATCCATGTCCGGGCGGCTCACCCGGCGTCTGACTCACCTGGACAGCTGTCGGCGGCGGCGGCCCCGGCCCCAGGGCACGAGAGCACGATGGCGAGCGT
>NW_027976892.1:0-205 GCF_054177405.1 Leptonychotes weddellii
TTGTTTGTGGGCAGAGCCGACCGCACTCATGTGCTCCAGCACCGTGCGGCTCATGGCTCCATTCACCGTGGTAAAGCACAGGTGAGAGTGAAGGACAGATTAATCACCCCAGTGAATGTGGTGACAGACCCGATTCCCAGCAGTCACAGGTCAGAGAGCAAGGTCCGTGCTGAGGACAGACTCCAGGAGGACGGTTGGTCTCGCC
>NW_027976893.1:0-205 GCF_054177405.1 Leptonychotes weddellii
ACATTGTGAGAGGCAAAGGAAATGGCATGAATCACTAATTGTCTGCGTGTGTGTTTCCTCCAAGGGGCTTCTTTCGATCTCTGCTGCGGAAGAGATGCTCAACAGAAAGTGAGAGTCAGGTAAATCTGAGCAGGGTAAAGTCCTGTGGCTGGAGAGTGCAGGGGAAATGCAGAATTAACATCGTCCTTTCTGTTTTCTAGGAGGG
>NW_027976894.1:0-205 GCF_054177405.1 Leptonychotes weddellii
TTCCCGTCATAACTTAAAGGGCAACTTTCACAATGTCCAGAGCCCTTGATGTCCTGCAAACGAAGGAGGAGGATGTCCTCACATTCCCTGCAGCAGGAACCCACTTAGGGGGCACCAACCTTGACTTCCAAATGGAACAGTGCATCTACAAAAGGGAAAGTGATGGTATCTGCATCATAAATCTGAAGAGAACCTGGGAGAAGCT
>NW_027976895.1:0-205 GCF_054177405.1 Leptonychotes weddellii
TTACTACCCCAGGCTCTTGACTCCTAGTCCACTTGCATCCCACTAGTTTGCCACGGTGATTTTAGAAAGCCTAGTCTCAACTTTGATACTGTCGAAATAGAGCAAGTAAATCCCTGTACTTCTAAGTCCATGATTTTAGAAATGTGTTCCTTTGTGATAATCTGGAATTTGGTTGGATATTTTATCATGTCAAGAGTCCGATTCT
>NW_027976896.1:0-205 GCF_054177405.1 Leptonychotes weddellii
CTGGGTGGCTCAGTTGGTTAAGTGACTGCCTTCGGCTCAGGTCATGATCCTGGAGTCCCGGGATCGAGTCCCGCATCGGGCTCCCTGCTGTCAGCAGGGAGTCTGCTTCTCCCTCTGACCCTCCCCCCTCTCATGTACTCGCTCTCTCTCATTCTCTCTCTCTCAAATAAATAAATAAAATCTTTAAAAAAAAAAAAAAAAAAAA
>NW_027976897.1:0-205 GCF_054177405.1 Leptonychotes weddellii
CCTACTAGAACTAGTTTCAGGAAAGAATGTGATGCCATTCTATCAGAGTAAAACTTAAACTGACCAGAAACGCAGCTCACCAGAACCTTCAAAATTTGACATCCCCCCCCTTGCTCTCTGTTCTTTAGAAATGGGGAGTTTATAAGCAAACAAGCACATAGTCACACCCTCATCTACTTGTCCACCTGTGAACATTCACTGAGCG
>NW_027976898.1:0-205 GCF_054177405.1 Leptonychotes weddellii
TCAAGTTTATGCAATTACAGTTCCTTATTTTTACACGATGGAGAGAAACTAAACACACTCGGGTCTGTTAATAAGCACATACTTTTTACCACACTGAAAGATCTACTCTAAAGAAGCACATGCCCATAAAAATTCCAAGAGGCGTGTTTATACAACGTGTGGTCCCGCCGCAGAACGCGGGTATGTGACAATCGTCTACCGCTGG
>NW_027976899.1:0-205 GCF_054177405.1 Leptonychotes weddellii
TCGGTGATAACACTCATAGTCATCCTTGTTACTCAAATGGGGTGTTCGAAAGACTAATTTATAAAGCTAAAGGAAGTAGAGCAATAGGACTAAAGTACTGCACTATCCCTTCAATTAGTGACTACTAATATTTAATTTGTGGGTCAATAACCGCATATAAAATATCAACAATGGCATTAAAAGAAATGGTCAATACCCCCACTAG
>NW_027976900.1:0-1098 GCF_054177405.1 Leptonychotes weddellii
GGTTTGCCATACTTTTGTAAGTAAGTGAAACATCCCATCCAGACTCCTGGTATTTCATGTGAACAACCTATAACATTAAATTCCAAACAAGTTTTAAAAAAAATAGAGGTCAATAGGTCAGGTGGATCTCAACTGCTACCACTAATTAGGTGGAGAGGGGCCGCCTGGACACCCTTGGGCAGGGTGGGCGGTTCTTGGGAAGGCTTCAGGTAGCACTGGACTTGCCCTGTTCCATCCAAGTCACACCTTCTACAGGAAGGGGCTTTAAAACTTCCCTTCTTGCTGCTCAAACAGCTCAAGATGGAACAGGTATGCCTTGAGTTTACAACATCGGGTATTATAATGATACAAAAACTTGTTATATTTATCACATTTTTCTTGACCTTCCTTTTCAAGAGCCAAACCTCTCCTCATAGACAACATGTATCAATATATTTTGACTTCCCATACTTCCCAAGCAAAGAAAAATCACAGACCACTGAGCAAACCATTCACCAGAACTCTGAGTCTTTTCATCTCGGGAAAGTTTTGAGCACAACCATGTCCTATTTCTGGCCAGGTGGCCCATTCATTCATGCCTAAAGATACAACATTTGGGAAAATAATAGAAAGGTCTTAATTTTGGCATCTTTAACAAACCCCTCCAAGTCACAAAACCAGGAAAATAGAAACCAGAGCTAAACTTCTCGAAGGTGAAAGCTGATCACACCTTACCTATTTTCAAGGATTGATGCTTTATAAAACAGGAGAGATTCCTTCAGCTTCACCCAGTTAGCCTCAGGGACTACGTGCTTTTTGTTTCTTTCTTCACAACAGGCTCTTCTGTCCTTTCCTCCCATTTCTCCCTCCAGGCGTGAAGCAAGTCTGTCCTGATTTCTTGAAGCCTAGTTCAGTAATTGCCCTGAAGGACCGACGTGCTTCCTCACCTCCTGTGGCACGGCCGCTGTAGACAGAACACTCAGGTGTGCCTTGCTCTGCGCTGTGCCACGTCCTGATCTCCACAACTGCTCTGTAAGGCCGGATACCCTACCTCTACTATATACAACAGGGTCTGAAAGTCAGGGAAGTACACTGACGTGCCTAAGTTTATGCACCCAG
>NW_027976901.1:0-205 GCF_054177405.1 Leptonychotes weddellii
TGTGCGTGTGAGTGGGGGGGAGGGCCAGGGGGAGAGAGAGAATCTCAAGCAGACTCCAAGAAGAGCATGGAGCCCGATGTGGAGCTCGATCTCATGACCCAGAGATCATGACCTGAGCCAAAACCAAGAGTCGGACACTCAACCGACTGAGCTACCAGGTGCCCCTGAACCCACAGTAGAATTTTAAACACTGTAACTTGGTTGT
>NW_027976902.1:0-205 GCF_054177405.1 Leptonychotes weddellii
AGGCCATTGTGGTTCACGTGAGCAGGTGTCTCTGGTCCCTCTGTGGTGTCAGAGTGGAATGACCTGAGTTGAGCTCCCTTGGTTACCTTGAAACCGATATTCAGGCTGCTGTGGCTTGTTCAGACCTTCATCTCGCTGTATCTCACTCCCCAGGGCTGTTTGCTGCCTGCTGAGGGACATCAGTGGATCAGAGGTGGAGGCTGTG
>NW_027976903.1:0-205 GCF_054177405.1 Leptonychotes weddellii
TTTTATGGTTGTTTAGGCACTTATTTCCAAACAGTAAACTCAGACTTCTCCAGTTGAAACTTACATTAGCAAAGCCTTAGTTATAGGATATTCAGAAGAATACATTCTCCTTTATATATATATATATATATATATAATATATTATGTTTTGGTATAGATTGTAGAGGTATGCACTTAAGGATAAATGCACATTATTTCACTATAT
>NW_027976904.1:0-205 GCF_054177405.1 Leptonychotes weddellii
CGCCCCGGCTGCTGAGCGGCTCTGGGCGCTGTGTTCTCTCCCGGGGAAGTGGGTGTGCGGGGTACACGGAGCAGGGCAGCAGACACTTTGCCCACGGCCTGGCACCGGTGCGAGATTACCCCATTTTTCGGCATTTTACAACCTCCCATCCTCATCGATGATAAAGCCTGACTCGGGATGGAGGGCCCTGGAGGAGGAATGTGCC
>NW_027976905.1:0-205 GCF_054177405.1 Leptonychotes weddellii
ATACTGCTTTATTATGGTGGTCTGGAACAGAACTCGCAATATCTCTGAGGTAGGCCTGTATGTACAAATATTAATTCATTATGCAGTACACCTGAAACTAATATAATGTTGTATGTCATTTATACTTCAACAGTAGAAAAATTTTAAAATTGGTAAATTATTTTTATTTATTTGCTTATTTATTTATTTATTTATTTATATTGTT
>NW_027976906.1:0-205 GCF_054177405.1 Leptonychotes weddellii
TTTTTTTTTTTTAAAGATTTTATTTATTTATTTGAGAGAGAGAGAATGAGAGAGAGCACATGAGAGGGGGGAGGGTCAGAGGGAGAAGCAGACTCCCTGCCGAGCAGGGAGCCCGATGCGGGACTCGATCCAGGGACTCCAGGATCATGACCTGAGCCGAAGGCAGTCGCTTAACCAACTGAGCCACCCAGGCGCCCACTAGGTT
>NW_027976907.1:0-205 GCF_054177405.1 Leptonychotes weddellii
GGCACTTTGTTCTAATTTACACAACTACCTTCATCACAAAGACAGGAGAAGTGTGTTTCTCATTTGGATAAGCACCAATTAGCAACCCAGACAACTGACTGACTCACATGGACCCAATCCCCCTCAATGATCCTGTGCCTTTCTTTTAGCACACTCCAGCATTTAAAAAGTCTTGTGCCCTTTGTTTTGGTGAAGCTGAACTCAG
>NW_027976908.1:0-205 GCF_054177405.1 Leptonychotes weddellii
TTTTTTTTTTTTTTTAAGATTTTATTTATTTATTTGAGAGAGAGAGAATGAGAGAGAGAGAACACATGAGAGGGGATAGGGTCAGAGGGAGAAGCAGACTCCCCGCCGAGCAGGGAGCCCGATGCGGGACTCGATCCCGGGACTCCAGGATCATGACCTGAGCCGAAGGCAGTCGCTTAACCAACTGAGCCACCCAGGCGCCCCA
>NW_027976909.1:0-205 GCF_054177405.1 Leptonychotes weddellii
CTGACTTGGGGTGGTTCTTTCCCCGATGCCTTTGATGGTGAGAGAGAAAGCAAGAACCTCAGCCTCCCATTTCCTGCTGAGCTCTGCAGTGTTTTCGCTCCCCTCCCCCGAGCCCTACCCTGTACTCCTGTATGGTGCACTTGACTTTGATTGCAAGCCATTCACTCACCAAACACTGAATGAGCACCTATTACATGCCAGTCAC
>NW_027976910.1:0-205 GCF_054177405.1 Leptonychotes weddellii
TGCTCTTTTTTTTTTTTTTTAAAGATTTTATTTATTTATTTATTAGAGAGCGAGCGAGAGAGAAACAGCATGAGAGAGGAGAGGGTCAGAGGGAGAAGCAGGCTCCCCGCTGAGCCGGGAGCCCGATGTGGGACTCGATCCCAGGACCCTGGGATCATGACCTGAGCCGAAGGCAAAACCAACTGAGCCACCCAGGCGCTCAGCT
>NW_027976911.1:0-1098 GCF_054177405.1 Leptonychotes weddellii
CACCAGGGGCCCTGCTGTGGTGTCTGTCACTGGGTGACCATTGGTTTGCTCCTGCCTTTCATTCATTATTTTTTTTTTGCACCTGACCCCAATTCCCCCAAACAGAAACAGGTAAGAAGCCCTAAAAATGTCCACCGAACGACCAGAGAAGCGAGACGCGGAGCTGTGCCGACGGGCCTTGCTCTCGGGTTCCCTGTGCTCCCCGTCCTGTCCCCTTGTCTGCCCACCCGGGACAGACCGTAATTAAAGCGGGCTTGCTGACCGCCCCTCCAGCCTGCCCTGACCTGAGCAGAGGGACGCAGCGTTTGGAAAAGCTGCCCCATCAGCTCTTTCTGCCTCTTCCCTGGCCGGGCTTCCTCCCACTCAGCCAGTGGGTCCAGGAAACAGCAGGGCTGGCATGCAGCTCGTCGCTAAATAAACTCCTGAAAGGGCAGGGAGCCTCCACTGGGCCATCGTTCAGACTTGAATTCCACCGAGTGGAACTTAAAAAGGCCTTTCCACCTGTTCAGCCTGATTGCCCTCTCTGCCCCGGGCAAACAGCCGCCCTCCGAGGACACACGACCAGGGGGCGTGAGCCCAGCAGACCATCCAGGCGGCCTGCTGTGGACACCTGCGTCCAGCCCAGGAAGCAGCAGGAGGCCACCTAGACTCTGCTCTCATCAGCTGTCCCATGAGAGCAGCCAGGGACAGGCACACTGCGTAAACCCAGCAACACCCACGGTCTGACTTCATTTCACTCGGAGAGATTTTACCCAACGGGGGCTGGATGCTCTGCAGAGAACTTTCTGCGGCGGCCATGTCCCCAGGAGGAGGCTCAGCTTGGCCACCAGGAGCGGGGTGGCAGGGGCCTTCCTGCGCCACTCCCACCCTAAGGAGCACAAATTCTAGGAGTGAGCCCGCACAGCACCAGGCTGAGAATAAACAAGACAGAGACAGACCCATTCCCTGGCCCGAGGGCTCTCTGTAGGGCTAGCTACAAATGCACCAGCCCAGGCGCAGCCCGCACAGCTATGAAGAATGCCGGGTGCTGCCTCGTGCAGTGGGCACCCTGGGCACACCTGTCCTCAGGGAGCTTCCCTGTCCCCTCCCTGCTCTGTT
>NW_027976912.1:0-205 GCF_054177405.1 Leptonychotes weddellii
CGCCCCGGCTGCTGAGCGGCTCTGGGCGCTGTGTTCTCTCCCGGGGAAGTGGGTGTGCGGGGTACACGGAGCAGGGCAGCAGACACTTTGCCCACGGCCTGGCACCGGTGCGAGATTACCCCATTTTTCGGCATTTTACAACCTCCCATCCTCATCGATGATAAAGCCTGACTCGGGATGGAGGGCCCTGGAGGAGGAACGTGCC
>NW_027976913.1:0-205 GCF_054177405.1 Leptonychotes weddellii
TCAAGTTTATGCAATTACAGTTCCTTATTTTTACACGATGGAGAGAAACTAAACACACTCGGGTCTGTTAATAAGCACATACTTTTTACCACACTGAAAGATCTACTCTAAAGAAGCACATGCCCATAAAAATTCCAAGAGGCGTGTTTATACAACGTGTGGTCCCGCCGCAGAACGCGGGTATGTGACAATCGTCTACTGCTGG
>NW_027976914.1:0-205 GCF_054177405.1 Leptonychotes weddellii
TCCAGTGACAAGGTATCTTGAGAAAATATATGGAGGGGAATCTCTGTGACAGGTAAGATGTTGTCACAAAGTGACTGACTTGACAGGAAAAGCTAGTTTTAAAATTCTCTTTGAATTCCAAGCAGTGTTTGCCTGAGAAGGAGGGAGGTTCGCAGGCGGCATTTTTGTTTGCTGTTCTTGGGCCAGTCCGGTTGTGAAGAAGTAT
>NW_027976915.1:0-205 GCF_054177405.1 Leptonychotes weddellii
CCATCCTATTGGGAAAATTGATTAAGATACTTTCAATTTTGTTAATTCCATTTGGGGTTGCTGCATCCAAGGCACAGCTACCTAAATGCAGAAGTGAAAAGGAATGTCCGTTTACATAACAGACACTCTACTAGAGTAGGCCCCCAACGGGGGCCTTCCTGCAGACCAGCACAGACTCATCCAGTGGCCGGTCAGTGCCCAACAT
>NW_027976916.1:0-205 GCF_054177405.1 Leptonychotes weddellii
GTGGCGCTACCAAGAAAAAATAAAACGTTGTTTGCTAGAAATTGCTTAGGTTATGAAATTTAGTCCAAGTCCTTAAGAAAATAAATTGCGCTACATCTCCAAATTAAAAATGATCAATAGTCCATTTCAAGGGCATATTTAATCAATGCTAACCGGGTTCCGATTAGCTGTGCAGTGTTGTTCACGCGGCCAGAGTCCTGCTCGG
>NW_027976917.1:0-205 GCF_054177405.1 Leptonychotes weddellii
GCCTTTCTGAGAAGTGCCAAGAGTCTAACCACAGTCAGATGTCATAAATAAATAATGGCAATACCTGGGTCGTAGGGTAGTTCTATTTTTAACTTATTGAGGAACCTCCATACTGTTTTCCAGAGTGGCTGTACCAGCTTGCATTCCCACCAGCAGTGTAAGAGGGTTCCCCTTTCTCCGCATCCTCTCAAGGGGATGGGGTAAC
>NW_027976918.1:0-205 GCF_054177405.1 Leptonychotes weddellii
CCTGTGTGCAGGGCGGGGTGGGGGGGAAGCGCCTGAGGCCTGTGTGTGCTCTACAGCGTTCCCATGCCTGGGACGCCAGCACATAGCACGTGCTTGGTAAGCACTTGGTTATTGAGTGCACCACGTGTGCCCGATGTCAGGCAGCCCTGTAGGCAGATCATAGTATCCTGGTATGATGAGGCCCTGGGGAGGCCAGCAGCCTGTT
>NW_027976919.1:0-205 GCF_054177405.1 Leptonychotes weddellii
CTGACATGGGGTGGTTCTTTCCCCGATGCCTTTGATGGTGAGAGAGAAAGCAAGAACCTCAGCCTCCCATTTCCTGCTGAGCTCTGCAGTGTTTTCGCTCCCCGCCCCCGAGCCCTACCCTGTACTCCTGTATGGTGCACTTGACTTTGATTGCAAGCCATTCACTCACCAAACACTGAATGAGCACCTATTACATGCCAGTCAC
>NW_027976920.1:0-205 GCF_054177405.1 Leptonychotes weddellii
TTTTTTTATTTTTTTTATTCTTATGTTAATCCCCATACATTACATCATTAGTTCTAGATGAAGTGTTCCATGATTCATTGTTCGTGCACAACACCCAGTGCTCCATGCAGAACGTGCCCTCCTCAACACCCACCACCAGGCCAACCCATCCTCCCACCCCCCTCCCCTCTAGAACCCTCAGTTTGTTTTTCAGAGTCCATCTTCT
>NW_027976921.1:0-205 GCF_054177405.1 Leptonychotes weddellii
TTTTAGCATTTTTCTTATTTATTATAATCTTTAATTTAGTATGTCTTTCATATATTGACTTCTTATGCACACTTGGCTTATTATCAACATTCTCATTTTTAACATATACATTTAATGGTATATATTTCCCTCTGATTTAAGTTGTACCCCACAAGTTTTTTTTTCTATTTATTTATTTATTTATTTATTTTTGATGTAGCGTTTC
>NW_027976922.1:0-1098 GCF_054177405.1 Leptonychotes weddellii
GTGAAATTCACCCAGGTACTCAATCCAATTTACTGGCTCCTTGCAGATGAATCAGTGTGAAAGGTGTGCAGGGCGTTGTTTCCACTAATTAAGTTTCAGTGGGTGAAAAGTACACTAAGAGCTCCCAGGGAGCAGTTGAACCCACACTGTTCATCAGCCACTCAAGGAACTGATGGCAGGAAGGCTCATAAACCCTTCTGAAGCAAAATCCAAGAACACAATCTGTTCGGCTGCAGAAGTGAAACAGGGCCTGGTCCTCTCCTTCCACCAATCCATCACCTGAAGACATGCTTTACCTGCAAAATCCCTGTTATTCCCATTTTTACCGCTCCTTCTGTCTGAAATGACGTTTTCTACCCGCCCCCCCCCGTAAAATCCCATACCTGGAGGCCCAGGTGAGGCTGTGCAACCTCAGAGCAGCTTTCTTTCATCACATGCACAACTACAACCAATAACTGAATAGCCCTTGGTTCCACAATGGCTTTTAGAATTTGATCAAGGGTGATCAGGAATTCTTTTCTGGGTGGTTTATGTGTTTATATCCCTTGACGGCAATATATCCAGGCCCTTGGTGACAGACCCGGTGTCAAAACCTTTCTGTATTCTTCAGCATCACACACATTTAAGATACTTGCTATATGATACTGGGAATGTGGACACAGCGGGCTGGCCCTGAGGAGGCCCAGTGTGAATACCACCTGGTCAGTAGAGGCCTCAGCTTGAAGGCCGCTTTTGGCATGGCTTCACTTTCCATTAGGATACTCCTAACCAATGCTGAATGAATCCAAAGCAACCACCTCCCTCAGGGATTGGAGAAATGAAAAAGATCTCTTAAGCAAAGGCATCTACCATGAGAAGCTGATCCACTTACGGCGACTGAGGGTTCTGACCCCCAAAGTCTAAGCCCCAGCTTGCATTTGAGAAGCAAAGGTAAGATGGTCATAGATTTCCCCTCTGCTCTAAGTCTGAGATCAGAATTTCCTTCAGTGTTTTCCAAAGAGTATGTACCCATGAAACACCCCCAGAAAAAGATGTGGTGGATGCTATACATTACATCTCCAACAAGGAGATTCAAAATGCTCCTGGAGTTAGCAAAGG
>NW_027976923.1:0-205 GCF_054177405.1 Leptonychotes weddellii
TGAATTAATTTAAACTATCACACAAGAAATTATCGGACATGGAAATCTCTTCTGGCCATACCAGTAAGTGGGGAAAAGGAAAAAAAGGAGGATACGTAATCCATAAGCACATGATTCACAGATGGGTATCAGGTAGATGGATGGGATGTTCCTAGGTGCCTGGAGTTTTAGCTAAATTCCCAAACACCCCAAATTCTCCAGGGGA
>NW_027976924.1:0-205 GCF_054177405.1 Leptonychotes weddellii
GCTTTATGATTGTAAGAAATGTAATGGTTTCAGAGGTTATCTGATCCACTTCAGTTTAAGATAATGAATCCAAGTTCAGGGAGGCTAGATTAGTTAGTAGCCAAAAGAATGTCAGGATCCAAAGCAGAAACCACTTTTGTGATTTTTCCTGATATGCTGCTCAGTAATCCTACCATTTAAGCATTGTATTTTCCTATCCAATTTA
>NW_027976925.1:0-205 GCF_054177405.1 Leptonychotes weddellii
TGTCTTTTAAGTGAAATGAGAGAATGGGAATTGGGTGGTAAGAAATTACCCTAGGGGTGCCTGGGTGGCTCAGTCAGCTAAGCACCTGACTCTTGGTTTCAGCTCAGGTCATGATCTCAGGGTGGTGAGATCGAGCCCCGAGTCCGGCTCCACACTGAGAGAGGAGTCTGCTTCTCTCCTTCTCCCTCTCCCTCTGCCCTTCCCC
>NW_027976926.1:0-205 GCF_054177405.1 Leptonychotes weddellii
CTGACCCTTTAGAAATTCTGTATTACCAATGCCAAGGTGCCCTCATCCGTCCTGTGGAGACTTCTACCTGGTCTGTGTGTGTCAATTCTCATCCCCTCCAGTAGGCCTGGAAGTCTTCTGGGGTAAAGTCCCAGTGCTCATCTTCCTTGGCGAGACCACCCAGGTGGAAGCGGCAGTGGGACTCTGCTTGTCTGAGGCCAGACAC
>NW_027976927.1:0-205 GCF_054177405.1 Leptonychotes weddellii
CACCCTGAAGGCTGAGCCCAGACCAACATGTGCCATCTTCATCCTCATTCTGTTCACCCTCTCCTTCATCATCGGTGTCTTGGCCGCTCGCCTGTACCGAGCACCACCTCCGAACCGGGCGTTGTGCCAAGTGCACCATCACGATCCATCCCATGTCACCTCTCAGGCCTGTGCCATAAGCACTATGATCTCCCGTTTTCCAGAT
>NW_027976928.1:0-205 GCF_054177405.1 Leptonychotes weddellii
GTTTTTTTTTTTTTTTAAGATTTTATTTATTTATTTGTCAGAGAGAGAGCACAAGCAGGGGGAGCAGCAGAGGTAGAAGAAGGCTCTCCACCGAGCAAGGAGCCTGATGTGGGACTCGATCCCAAGACCCCTGGATCATGACCTGAGCCGAAGGCAGGTGCTTAACTGACTGAGCCACCCAGGCATCCTGAGTGGTAGGTTTTTA
>NW_027976929.1:0-205 GCF_054177405.1 Leptonychotes weddellii
TATTAATATATTCATTTCTTGAGGAGATTGCCACTGAGTATCAGTGGCATTTGTCACAACATTTGTGTCTTTTTTTAATTTTTTTTTATTCTTATGTTAATCCCCATACATTACATCATTAGTTTTAGATGTAGTGTTCCATAATTCATTGTTTGTGCATAACACCCAGTGCTCCATGCAGAATGTGCCCTCAATACCCCCCACC
>NW_027976930.1:0-205 GCF_054177405.1 Leptonychotes weddellii
GTAGCAAAAAAAATTAATTTTTAAAGTAATCTAATTAAAAAATGGGCAGAGTATCCAAATAGATATTTTTCCAATGAAGACATACATGTGGCCAATAGGTAAATGAAAATTGCTCAGCATCACTAATCATCAAGGAAATGCAAATCAAAACCACAATGAGATATTGCTTCATACCTTTTGGAATGGCTATTATCAAAAAGAGAAG
>NW_027976931.1:0-205 GCF_054177405.1 Leptonychotes weddellii
AGGGGAGGGGGCCTGCGCTGACATCGGTCCTGGGAGGGTGGAGTTGGCTGGTTCTGAGCCCTGTGTGCTCCGTGCCCCGGATGCTCTTAGTGATTGTTGCAGAGCCCTGGGTGCCCCGCCCATGTCCCCAGGTGCTCACCCTCACCCACCAAGGGAGGCTGCCCACGGAGGACCCCTGCGGCTCTCCGTGCCTCCTGTTCCCTCC
>NW_027976932.1:0-205 GCF_054177405.1 Leptonychotes weddellii
TTATAGCAGCAATGTCCACAATAGCCAAACTGTGGAAAGAGCCAAGATGTCCATCGACAGATGAATGGATAAAGAAGATGTGGTATATATATATACAATGGAATATTATGCAGCCATCAAAAGGAATGAGATCTTGCCATTTGCAACGACGTGGATGGAACTGGAGGGTATTATGTTGAGTGAAATAAGTCAAACAGAGAAAGAC
>NW_027976933.1:0-1098 GCF_054177405.1 Leptonychotes weddellii
GAAAGCTGCCAGAGAACAAAAGCCCCCCAAAACCAGTTTTCACTGAGACCATCCCCCGCCACAGGGGGCAGGGCAACTCTGCCCAAACAGGGTTGCCGGAGTAACAGTGCAGCAGGCCCCTCCCCCAGAAGACAGGCTGAGAGAACAAGAGGCCAGCAACCCTAAAGTCCCTAGAAAACAGGTGCATCTTCCTTGGGTTGTGGTCAATAATTTGGACTCTATAAATTCCCTCAACCACCCATCAACAGAATGACTAGGAGGAGGAACCCTCAAAATAGGAAAGACTCAGAGATGATGACTTATGCTGCAGATTTACAAATGGATAGAGATATAACCAAGATGTCAGAGCTGGAACTCAGGCTAGCAATTATGAAGACAATAGCTAGAATGGAGAAATCAATTAATGGCAACATAGAGTTTCTGACGGCAGAAATGAAAGCTTATTGGCAGAACTAAAAAATGCTATCAATGAGGGCGCCTGGGTGGCTCAGTCATTAAACGTCTGCCTTCAGCTTAGGTCATGATCCCGGGGTCCTGGGATCGAGCCCCACATCGGGCTCCCTGTTCGGCGGGAAGTCTGCTTCTCCCTCTGCCACTCCCCCTGCTTGTGTTCCTGCTCTCGCTATCTGTGTCTCTGTCAAATAAATAAATAAAATCTTTTTTAAAAAAATGCTATCAATGAGATCCAATCTAATCTAGATAATCTAACAGCTAGGGTAGTGAGGCAGAAGAACAAATTAGTGACCTGAAAGACAATTTAATAGATAAAAAGGGAAAAGAGGAGGCCAGGGAAAAACATCTCAGAATCCATTGAAATAAAATCAGAGAAATAAGTGACACCATGAAGTGTTTCAATGTCAGAATTATTGGAATCCTGGAGGGGGTAGAGAGAGAGAGAAGACTAGAAGATATATTTGAGCAAATCGTAGCTAAGAACTTCCCTAATCTGGGGAATGAAACTAACATTCGCATCCTAGAAGCAGAGAGGACCCCGCCCAAGATCAAGGAAAACAGGCCAACGCCCCAGCATGTAATACTAAAACTTACAAATCTTAGAACTAAGGAAACCATCTTAAGGGCAGTTAGGGGGTAGAGATT
>NW_027976934.1:0-205 GCF_054177405.1 Leptonychotes weddellii
ATTTTGTGCTCCGTGGTTCTATCACTTGCCAGAAGCGGCCGACGGAGGCCCCTCCCCCGCCATCTATCCTCCCGAATATCGCCTCGGATTCACTTCTCCGCACGTCCTACCTTCCAGAAAGTGGTCGCTTTTCTGTTCAGAGAGTTGTTGCTATTCTTTTCTTCGATCTCCTGTTGAGTTTGTAGGTGTTCAGAATGGTTTGATC
>NW_027976935.1:0-205 GCF_054177405.1 Leptonychotes weddellii
TGTCTGTTGGCCATTTGGATGTCTTCTTTGGAAAAATGTCTGTTCATGTCTTCTGCCCATTTCTTGATTGGATTCTTTGTTCTTTGGGTGTTGAGTTTGATGAGTTCTTTATAGATTTTGGATACTAGCCCTTTATCTAATGGCTGATTAGTATTCCATTTTATATTGTGTGTGTGTATATATAGGTATGGATACACACACACAC
>NW_027976936.1:0-205 GCF_054177405.1 Leptonychotes weddellii
TCAGCTTCATCATCACCTGGCTGCTGCTTGTATTTGGCCAGGGAGTGAAGGCCATGCAGGTGCTGGAGTTCTTCTATGGCATGGTCACCGCCACTGAGGTGGCCTACTATGCCTACATTTACAGCGTGGTCAGCCCCGAACACTACCAGAAAGTGAGCGGCTACTGCAGGAGCATCACGCTGGTGGCCTACACGGCGGCTTCGGT
>NW_027976937.1:0-205 GCF_054177405.1 Leptonychotes weddellii
TAGCCGGGTGGTGGGTATTGAGGAGGGCACATTCTGCACGGAGCACTGGGTGTTATGCACAAACAATGAATCATGGAACACTTCATCTAAAACTAATGATGTAATGTATGGGGATTAACATAAGAATAAAAAAAAATTAAGTACACTGGTGTGCCCAGAGATCTGGCTAAAAAAAAAAAAAAAGAGCTGGCTCCTATCAGGTGGC
>NW_027976938.1:0-205 GCF_054177405.1 Leptonychotes weddellii
AAAAAAAAAGAAGAAGAAGGTAGCGGGAGGGGAGGAATGAAGCGGGGGAAATCGGAGGGGTGGACGAACCATGAGAGAAGATGGACTCTGAAAAACAAACTGAGGGTTCTAGAGGGGAGGGGGGTGGGAGGATGGGTTGGCCTGGTGGTGGGTATTGAGGAGGGCACGTTCTGCATGGAGCACTGGGTGTTGTGCACGAACAATG
>NW_027976939.1:0-205 GCF_054177405.1 Leptonychotes weddellii
TGGACGAAGGATACTACACAAGTAACGGAGTAGCCTACCTTCCAATAGGTCACGGGCTTGAGCAATGGACATGACAACTGGGCAACTAGAATGAACTCAAGTCAAGAATCCTTTTCTCCATGATGATGTAGAATCATGAACAACCTCAAAGAAGGGCTCTCTAGTAATTAATATTAAAGGTGTTGACAAGGGAGTTCAGAGTGAG
>NW_027976940.1:0-205 GCF_054177405.1 Leptonychotes weddellii
TCTTTGTTGTTCTAACATATGCTTCTAAGGAAATTGGTAATCACTTGTTATTTTTCTTTCTAAATAGGTATCTGGTTATTTTAGCCTGTGAGCTCCTACTCTCCTAGAAGTATTGCCTCCTTCATGTGCTGGGAAATGCCAAAGTCCATCCCTGACTGGGTGCTGGAAAGCGGGCTACGCCCCAGGGTAGAGAGCCCAGACACCA
>NW_027976941.1:0-205 GCF_054177405.1 Leptonychotes weddellii
TCTGTAAAAAAAACAAAAACAAAAACAAAACTCTGGTGTGCACAGAGACAAATATATGATTCTACTTACATGAGGTACCTAGAGTAGTCAAAGTCACAGAGACAGAAAGTAGAATGGTGGATGCCATGGGCTGGGGGCAGGAGGGAATGGTGAGTTATTGTTTTAACGGGTACAGAATTTCAGTTTGGAATGATGAAAATGTTCT
>NW_027976942.1:0-205 GCF_054177405.1 Leptonychotes weddellii
CTCCTCTGCTTGCCCCAGACCCCGGTCCCTAGAACGGCAGGAGGTGTCGGGTCAGGGCGTCCTCGGCAGTGGGACCGTCCCCTGGCGTCTGCACCCAAGCACCTGTCCCCCACCCAGCCCCGTTCCATGGGGGGAAACGGATCGGGGAGCAGGTGTGCTCAGCCGTGTAGCCACTGGTTCACTTGACAGCAGCACGTGAAGAAAG
>NW_027976943.1:0-205 GCF_054177405.1 Leptonychotes weddellii
AAATGACACTTAATGTGTGCTATCACGAGGACTATGCAGGAACGTTCGCGGCGGGCCGAGCGCGAGGCTGGCATGCAAGTGGAGGCTGCCGGCTTGCCGAGCACCGGATCCATGTCCGGGCGGCTCACCCGGCGTCTGACTCACCTGGACAGCTGTCGGCGGCGGCGGCCCCGGCCCCAGGGCACGAGAGCACGATGGCAAGCGT
>NW_027976944.1:0-1098 GCF_054177405.1 Leptonychotes weddellii
CCCCTCGCCCACCGACCTCTGATGTCTCTGGGCTTTTCCTGCTAGAGTGAAATGTACCACATTAACCACTCGGAGCATCCAGGTCAGTGGCATTTACCCCGTTCACAGTGTTGCCCATCTGCCACTTCACCTAGTTCCAGAACATTCCTCACCACCCCCTCCCCCCCCACCGAGCAGCCACTGACCTCTTTTCTGTTCGCCTCCACGGTGTGGGCTGCTCACGCCAACGGAATTGCACCCGAGTGGCCTTTTGTGTCCGGCTTCTCTCACTGAGCGCCCTGTTCCCGAGGCCACCCACGGCCCACCCACTGTGGCCAGTGATCTTACCTGTCCACTCGTGCTGGTGGACACCTGGGGCGTCTCCACGTTTTGGCTGCTGGGCACATTCACAGACGAGTTTTGGTTGGAAGCCCTGTTTTGTTCTTTGGGGTCTGCACCCACGGCGGTCTGGGGGGCAACTTCGTTTAAGCCCTGGAGGTCAAGGAGGGGTCGTGGGGACCCCCGTGTCTCCTCCTCCCACTGTGATGCTCTAGCAGCCGTGCCCGTGTGGGGACCTGCCACCCAGTGGCCGCAGTTCCGTACTGGGGGGTCCCCTGGAGGGGGTGGGGTCTGCAGGGAGGCGGGCCTACGGGTTCAGTGCAGCCTCCTGTCTCCGCAGGCGTGCGGGAGTCCGTGTCCCCCACGGCACAGCCACACACCCCGGAGCCCGAGGAGCCTCCGCGCCTGCCAGAGCCCCCCGACAATCGGTCCAGCACCCCGTAAGCGTGGGCCCCTGGTCTGCACACCGTGGCCGGCGCCACCCCCAACAGAGGCTCAGAGCCTCCCGGCTCTTCTGAGAGAAGCACAGCTGTGGGGCCACGTCCCTTTCCTGAAGCCCCCCAGACGCGGAGGGGCACTTGCTCACCCCGGCCCGGGCTGCAGGGGTGGTGGCCCCTCACCCCTTGTCCCAGACATGCGCCCCATGATGCTCCCTGACGCTCTGCTCACGCCTCGCTGTCTCGGCCACTCTGGACTGCGGAAAAGGGACGCGGGCTCTGGATTTTTGTTTATTAATTGAAGTATAGTTGACACACAAGGGACTCCTGTTAATGCCCTTTT
>NW_027976945.1:0-205 GCF_054177405.1 Leptonychotes weddellii
AAGCTATGGAAAAATTGGCAGTGCAAGTTAACCTAGAAAGCACTTTTGCTATTTTACTGTAAAGTACTTAAAATTAATTCCCTGAAATCCCACATTCATTTAAATAAGCCACACCTTTGGCTTTGAGCTTTCTAGTTAATAAGTACAAAATTGGTTATATGATTCATTGTGTCAATAATATAAAAACAAGCCACCTTCAAAAAGG
>NW_027976946.1:0-205 GCF_054177405.1 Leptonychotes weddellii
GACCCACAGGCTTTTCTGATGCTCTGCTTCCTGTGCCAACCAGCATTTCCAAGTGAGAATGTTGCTCTCAGATGAGCTGTGGGCTCCAAACAACTGAACCAAATATTTTATTGATAAGTTACCAGGGGGGCAGGGTGCCCTGCAGAATAGCGCCCTGTGCCGATTTGAATTATTAATTGCATATCAGCCACACACCTCCTGCCAC
>NW_027976947.1:0-205 GCF_054177405.1 Leptonychotes weddellii
GATATATTTTTTTTTATTCTTATGTTAATCCCCATACATTACATCATTAGTTCTAGATGAAGTGTTCCATGATTCATTGTTCGTGCACAACACCCAGTGCTCCATGCAGAACGTGCCCTCCTCAATACCCACCACCAGGCCAACCCATCCTCCCACCCCCCTCCCCTCTAGAACCCTCAGTTTGTTTTTCAGAGTCCATCATCTC
>NW_027976948.1:0-205 GCF_054177405.1 Leptonychotes weddellii
GTCATGTAAGAATTTAAGATGGAATATAATATAATAATAATAATGATAATAATAAAACACAGCATGATACTGTGGTGGCAATTAAAATAAAGGCTCTTTTGTAATAGAAGAGCAAGCTCAGAAATAAAACAGAGGAAACTTGACATATAATAAATGTGGTAACAACAAACCAATAATGAAAGGAACAATTATTAAATAGCTGATT
>NW_027976949.1:0-205 GCF_054177405.1 Leptonychotes weddellii
TATTAAAAAAAAAAATAGTATAACTGAACCCATGAATTTGAGTTTGAAAGTGGTACAACAAATGCATGCAAGTTCTCCAATACTCAGACACATCAGTAAAGTATGCGGGAAAAGGTGATAAAAGCTAAATTCGGCATTTAAAAAGCAGATTAAGGGAGCCGGAATAGTGCTCTGCCTTGTAAATGCATCAGCCCAGGGGCACTAT
>NW_027976950.1:0-205 GCF_054177405.1 Leptonychotes weddellii
CTTTGTCAAAGCATATAGAATAGTACAACACAAAGTGCAATCTTAATGTATGCAAATGTTTAAAAATCATTTTGGAGGTCAGGGGATCTGTATTGAAAACAGAATGTGACAAAGGAATCAAAACATATTATAATGTATGAACAACCTCACTGAATATTGTGAGGAATTAGGGTGCTGACCTAAATAACTTTGGAAATCAATGGAG
>NW_027976951.1:0-205 GCF_054177405.1 Leptonychotes weddellii
GGTGGGAGGAAGGCAGGGGCAGAGGAAGGCAGAGGAAGTAAGGAGGTGAGCAGGTCTCACCATGAAGGGGACATTTGAGCAAAGACCAAAGGTGGAACAGTGAGGACGCTAGACGCTAGCACGCTAGAGCAGAGTGAGGGAGAAGGACGGGGCAGATCAGTCAGGGCCCTCAGAGCGCTTTGCGTTTGCGCTGAGTCCCACTGGA
>NW_027976952.1:0-205 GCF_054177405.1 Leptonychotes weddellii
TGATGAAGACATAATAAAGGCTTCAATTCTGTTGCTTTCCTTTTGGTTTTCTGTAATAGTAAGAATGACTTCTTTTTTTTTTTTATTCTTATGTTAATCCCCATACATTACATCATTAGTTCTAGATGAAGTGTTCCATGATTCATTGTTTGTGCATAACACCCAGTGCTCCATGCAGAACGTGCCCTCCTCAATACCCACCACC
>NW_027976953.1:0-205 GCF_054177405.1 Leptonychotes weddellii
CGACTGTCCAGTTGTGGGTTGTAGAGTGATTGTCTGCTCCTTTATTCTTTTACTATCCCTCCTTAAATTCCAGAGGTCCTCATCTCCCCTACCCATTTTCAACAATGCTCCATTATTCTATCCTCCCTGAACAGCCACTCTCTGGGGTCAATATAATCCCTACCTAGGGCTGTCTCTCCACTCCTTCTGATTATTCAGATATTCA
>NW_027976954.1:0-205 GCF_054177405.1 Leptonychotes weddellii
GGTGCGCGTGGGGAGCTCCTGCCCCGTACCCAGCCCTGCACTACCCTTCAGAGTAGAGCACCAGGACTAGCCCGGGTGGCCCGCCAAGTCACCCCGGGACCTCTGGTCCCCGCCGAGCTCCCCAAGGCAGTCATCGTGCTGCTGAGAGCCCGCCCTGTAAACCCCCCCAGGCCCGGGAGCTCCGTGTCCCCAACACCCAATGTCC
>NW_027976955.1:0-1098 GCF_054177405.1 Leptonychotes weddellii
GGTTTGCCATACTTTTGTAAGTAAGTGAAACATCCCATCCAGACTCCTGGTATTTCATGTGAACAACCTATAACATTAAATTCCAAACAAGTTTTAAAAAAAATAGAGGTCAATAGGTCAGGTGGATCTCAACTGCTACCACTAATTAGGTGGAGAGGGGCCACCTGGACACCCTTGGGCAGGGTGGGCGGTTCTTGGGAAGGCTTCAGGTAGCACTGGACTTGCCCTGTTCCATCCAAGTCACACCTTCTACAGGAAGGGGCTTTAAAACTTCCCTTCTTGCTGCTCAAACAGCTCAAGATGGAACAGGTATGCCTTGAGTTTACAACATCGGGTATTATAATGATACAAAAACTTGTTATATTTATCACATTTTTCTTGACCTTCCTTTTCAAGAGCCAAACCTCTCCTCATAGACAACATGTATCAATATATTTTGACTTCCCATACTTCCCAAGCAAAGAAAAATCACGGACCACTGAGCAAACCATTCACCAGAACTCTGAGTCTTTTCATCTTGGGAAAGTTTTGAGCACCACCATGTCCTATTTCTGGCCAGGTGGCCCATTCATTCATGCCTAAAGATACAACATTTGTGAAAATAATAGAAAGGTCTTAATTTTGGCATCTTTAACAAACCCCTCCAAGTCACAAAACCAGGAAAATAGAAACCAGAGCCAAACTTCTCGAAGGTGAAAGCTGATCACACCTTACCTATTTTCAAGGATTGATGCTTTATAAAACAGGAGAGATTCCTTCAGCTTCACCCAGTTAGCCTCAGGGACTACGTGCTTTTTGTTTCTTTCTTCACAACAGGCTCTTCTGTCCTTTCCTCCCATTTCTCCCTCCAGGCGTGAAGCAAGTCTGTCCTGATTTCTTGAAGCCTAGTTCAGTAATTGCCCTGAAGGACCGACATGCTTCCTCACCTCCTGTGGCACGGCCGCTGTAGACAGAACACTCAGGTGTGCCTTGCTCTGCGCTGTGCCACGTCCTGATCTCCACAACTGCTCTGTAAGGCCGGATACCCTACCTCTACTATATACAACAGGGTCTGAAAGTCAGGGAAGTACACTGACGTGCCTAAGTTTATGCACCCAG
>NW_027976956.1:0-205 GCF_054177405.1 Leptonychotes weddellii
CCTCCGCCGACACCCTGGCCAGGCTTGGGATGGCTCTCCTGGGGAGCCTTCCCATGCAAGGGGGTGACGGCGGCCGATCACATTGATCTGTCTGCAGCTAATAGGAGGGTAGGGGTAGTGACTTTTGCCTCAGAGTGTCAGAAATCTAATAGACTGTCCAGCATGAAGCATCAAACTCGGGAACTTGAGGCCCCCCCCCAAGCCC
>NW_027976957.1:0-205 GCF_054177405.1 Leptonychotes weddellii
CCCCTCCCCTCTAGAACCCTCAGTTTGTTTTTCAGAGTCCATCGTCTCTCATGGTTCGTCCACCCCTCCGATTTCCCCCGCTTCATTCTTCCCCTCCCGCTACCTTCTTCTTCTTCTTTTTTTTTTTCTTAACATATATTGCATTATTTGTTTCAGAGGTACAGATCTGAGATTCAACAGTCTTGCACAATTCACAGCGCTTACC
>NW_027976958.1:0-205 GCF_054177405.1 Leptonychotes weddellii
GAAAGTCCCAGCTAATAGCGAGGAACTGAGTGAGTTAACAGTGAGCCTTACAGAAAGCGGATAGTCCATGGGCACCTGGGTGGCTCAGTCATTAAGCATCTGCATTAGGCTCAGGTCATGATCCCAGGGTCCTGGGACTGAGCCCCACATCAGGCTCCCTGTTCAGCGGGAAGCCTGCTTCTCCCTCCCTCACCCCCCCTGTTTG
>NW_027976959.1:0-205 GCF_054177405.1 Leptonychotes weddellii
TTTCCGCCTTCCTCCGCCCCTCCCTCGCCTGCCTCGCCCCCCTTCCCTCTCTCCTTCCCCCTGCGCAGCTTCTGTCCTGCACTTCCCGCCCCATGAGGGAGACGGATGAGAGGACCGCAGGCTCCCCGCCTCGCATAGAGAAGCCTTGACACAGGATTGTACCCACGTCTCGGTCTTGCAAATCCATGATGCATGCATACGCACA
>NW_027976960.1:0-205 GCF_054177405.1 Leptonychotes weddellii
TGAATATCTGAATAATCAGAAGGAGTGGAGAGACAGCCCTAGGTAGGGATTATATTGACCCCAGAGAGTGGCTGTTCAGGGAGGATAGAATAATGGAGCATTATTGAAAATGGGTAGGGGAGATGAGGACCTCTGGAATTTAAGGAGGGATAGTAAAAGAATAAAGGAGCAGACAATCACTCTACAACCCACAACTGGACAGTCG
>NW_027976961.1:0-205 GCF_054177405.1 Leptonychotes weddellii
TAGCCTGGTGGTGGGTTTTGAGGAGGGCACATTCTGCATGGAGCACTGGGTGTTATGCACAAACAATGAATCTTGGAACACTTCATCTAAAACTAATGATGTAATGTATGGGGATTAACATAACAATAAAAAAGAATAAATTAAAAAAAAAAAAGCAGGGGGGCTATTGACTTCTCCATTCCGGCTAGGATCAATCCTACATTTC
>NW_027976962.1:0-205 GCF_054177405.1 Leptonychotes weddellii
GAGAGTGCTGTCTTCAAATCTGATTTCAGAGGTTGATACTGGGGCCTTTGCTTATGACAACGGTTAATGTGGAAATGCAGAAAAAAATAAAGGAGGATTTTCAGTACATATAACAAACAATAGGCTTGAAAATAGTAAACATTCAGGAAGTATTTACTGAATATATTATCTTTCTAAAAACAAATACAGCATTATTTTTGTGTGA
>NW_027976963.1:0-205 GCF_054177405.1 Leptonychotes weddellii
CTGTCGTTTCCTGACTTGTTAATTTTAGCCATTCTGACTGGTGTGAGGTGGTATCTCATTGAGGTTTTGATTTGGATTTCCCTGATGCCAAGCGATGTTGAGCACTTTTTCATGTGTCTGTTGGCCATTTGGATGTCTTCTTTGGAAAAATGTCTGTTCATGTCTTCTGCCCATTTCTTGATTGGATTCTTTGTTCTTTGGGTGT
>NW_027976964.1:0-205 GCF_054177405.1 Leptonychotes weddellii
TACTGAAAAATCAAAGTTCTCTGACCCAACCTACACCTTCGGACATGTAAGCCCCGGGGGCGGGGCCCTAGCTTAAGCTTGAGAACTGGAACTCTCTTGAATCATGACCAGGGCACCTGGGTGGCTCCCTCAGTGCTTGGTGGAGAGCTCTCTGCTTGGTGGAGAGCCTGCTTCTCCCTCTCCCTCTGCTGCTCCACCTGCTTGT
>NW_027976965.1:0-205 GCF_054177405.1 Leptonychotes weddellii
TCGGTGATAACACTCATAGTCATCCTTGTTACTCAAATGGGGTGTTCGAAAGACTAATTTATAAAGCTAAAGGAAATAGAGCAATAGGACTAAAGTACTGCACTATCCCTTCAATTAGTGACTACTAATATTTAATTTGTGGGTCAATAACCGCATATAAAATATCAACAATGGCATTAAAAGAAATGGTCAATACCCCCACTAG
>NW_027976966.1:0-1098 GCF_054177405.1 Leptonychotes weddellii
GGATTTATTTCTTTTTGTTCTTTGCATGTGTCTTAGTGGTTTTTGATATCTGATTACCATTACGTTTGTAAATAACCTCTTCTGTATACAGCAGTCTGTATTAAGTTGATTGTAATTTAAGTTTGAGCCCATTCTTTTCTCCTCTCCTCCTCACATTTAGGTATATGTTATTATATTTTATACCTTCTTTTTTTTTTTTTAGTTCCTTGACTGATTTTTACAGAAATGTTCATTTTTACTAATTTTTACTAATTTTGTGTTTCCTGCCTTTTATTGTCACTTTTGGTTTTTCCTTTATATATAGTCCCTTAAATATTTCTTGCAGGTCTGGGTTAGTGGTCATGAATTCCTTTCATTTTTGTTTGTCTAGGATACTCTTTATCTCTCCTTCTATGCTGAATGATAGCCTTTTGGCTTCGGATTTTTCCCATTCAGCACTTTGAATACAGCATGCCACTCCCTTCTGGCTTGCCAAATTTCTGTTGAGAAATCTCCTGCTAGCCTTATGGGTTTTCCCTTGTAAGTTAAATTAGACTTCTATTGTCTTGCTGCTTTTAAGATTTTTCTTTTTTACTAAATTTTGCAAATTTAATTATAATATGTCTTGGTGTGGGCCTACTTTTGTTGATTTTGATGAGGGTTCTCTGTGCCTTCTAGATCTGGATGTCTGTTTTCTTTCCCAGATTAGTGAAGTTTTCAGCTGTTATTTCTCCAAATAAATTTTCTGCCCCCTTTTCTCTCTCTTCTTCTTCTAGGACTCCTATAATACAAATGTTATTACATTTGATGGAGTCACTGAGTTCCATAACTCTATTCTTGTTTTGCATAATTCTTCTTTCTCTTTTGTTCAGCTTCATTGCTTTCCATTATTTTGTCTTCTAGGTCATTAATTTGTCCCTCTGCTTCTTCCAAACTGATACTCATTGCATCAAGCATGTTTCTTTTTTTTTTTTTTTAAAGATTTTATTTATTTATTTGACAGAGAGAGAAATAGCGAGAGCAGGAACACAAGCAGGGGGAATGGGAGAGGGAGAAGCAGGCTTCTTGCCGAGCAGGGAGCCCAATGTGGGACTCGATCCCAGGACCCTGGGATCATGA
>NW_027976967.1:0-205 GCF_054177405.1 Leptonychotes weddellii
CAAGCGCCTGCCCGCGCTCCCCAGAGGGGCACCATTTGGCCTGGTGACCGTGGGGCAGGGGGGCGGGGGGGAAGACATCCCAGGCCTTCGGGCACCCTCGCCACCTGCAGTTCCTACAAAGACATTGCTCCGAAGGTGGCTTTGTTCCACAGGAAGGCAAATGTGAGTGATTTGTCACCTTCACACTCACGATTTACCGTACAAT
>NW_027976968.1:0-205 GCF_054177405.1 Leptonychotes weddellii
TATATATATATTTTTTAAAGATTTTATTTATTTATTTGAGAGAGAGAGAATGAGAGACAGAGAGCATGAGAGGGAGGAGGGTCAGAGGGAGAAGCAGACTCCCTGCCGAGCAGGGAGCCCGATGCGGGACTCGATCCCGGGACTCCAGGATCATGACCTGAGCCGAAGGCAGTCGCTTAACCAACTGAGCCACCCAGGCGCCCCA
>NW_027976969.1:0-205 GCF_054177405.1 Leptonychotes weddellii
TCGGTGATAACACTCATAGTCATCCTTGTTACTTAAATGGGGTGTTCGAAAGACTAATTTATAAAGCTAAAGGAAGTAGAGCAATAGGACTAAAGTACTGCACTATCCCTTCAATTAGTGACTACTAATATTTAATTTGTGGGTCAATAACCGCATATAAAATATCAACAATGGCATTAAAAGAAATGGTCAATACCCCCACTAG
>NW_027976970.1:0-205 GCF_054177405.1 Leptonychotes weddellii
GCTCCAGTCCCCACAGCCCCGCCTGGACGCCTCCTCCGTGTCTCCTGACGGCCCTCTGCCCTCTGACTCTGGTCCAGGCCCCGCACAGTGGCAGCACGTTGAAGAGCCACGCGGCACAGACAGACTCTCTCTCTCTCCTCACACTGCCCTGGTTCCACTGAGACCAGCAATAAAGAGTGAAAGCAAACATAAATCTGCCCGCAGA
>NW_027976971.1:0-205 GCF_054177405.1 Leptonychotes weddellii
GGGAATGTACAACAACCCATCACTAGATATGTCTCTGAGAAGAAAGTGTGCCTTTGCATGAGGTGGTTTTGTTCAGCGGAGGGAAATTCTCAGAGAGCAACTAAGCGGAAGGCTGTCAACAGCCTACCCTCCCAGCAGCTAGAGGAATGAGTGCCTCTATCTTAAAGGGTAGGGACCTGGGCAGCACACCATAGCATCTGCTATA
>NW_027976972.1:0-205 GCF_054177405.1 Leptonychotes weddellii
GCTCCAGTCCCCACAGCCCCGCCTGGACGCCTCCTCCGTGTCTCCTGACGGCCCTCTGCCCTCTGACTCTGGTCCAGGCCCCGCACAGTGGCAGCATGTTGAAGAGCCACGCGGCACAGACAGACTCTCTCTCTCTCCTCACACTGCCCTGGTTCCACTGAGACCAGCAATAAAGAGTGAAAGCAAACATAAATCTGCCTGCAGA
>NW_027976973.1:0-205 GCF_054177405.1 Leptonychotes weddellii
ACTACATTTGTATCTTTGGGGTAAATACCCAGTAGTGCAATTGCTGGATCATATGGTAGCTCTATTTTCAACTTTTTGAGGAACCTCCATACAGTTTTCCAGAGTGGCTGCACCAGCTTGCATTCCCACCAAAAAGGATGAGTTATTCTTAAAGACTTTGAAGGTCCCAAACCAAATTAGTAAGTGGAGTTAAGTACTTGAAACT
>NW_027976974.1:0-205 GCF_054177405.1 Leptonychotes weddellii
TGCTAGCTTACAGTTCTTAGTGACACTGGGGTGATTGTTCCAGAATGTGGCTGTTGTTCTTCCACGTGGAAACGTCAACTGCCCAACACACATAACCAAGGACTAGAATGCAGGAGCTCATCTCCCAGAGAATCGCTATTCGTTATACTCTCCTCCACCCAACAGCTCACCAGAATGAACCTACTCTGTCCAAAAAAAAATCAAG
>NW_027976975.1:0-205 GCF_054177405.1 Leptonychotes weddellii
TTTGAGAGAGAGAATGAGAGAGAGAGAGAGCATGAGAGCGGGGAGGGTCAGAGGGAGAAGCAGACTCCCCGCTGAGCAGGGAGCCCGATGCAGGACTCACTCCTGGGACTCCAGGATCATGACCTGAGCCAAAGGCAGTCACTTAACCAACTGAGCCACCCAGGTGCCCTGCACAGTCTTTTTTAAAAGATTTTAGGGGAGGGGG
>NW_027976976.1:0-12292 GCF_054177405.1 Leptonychotes weddellii
AGGAATTCTTAATCACAGGAAACAAACTGAGTGTTGTTGGAGTGGGGGGTGGGGTGGGAGGGAGGGGGTGATTGGGTGATAGACACTGGGGAGGGTATGTGCTCTGGTAAGCGCTGTGAATTGTGCAAGACTGTTGAATCTCAGATCTGTACCTCTGAAACAAATAATGCAATATATGTTAAGAAAAAAAAAAGAAGAAGAAGGTAGCGGGAGGGGAAGAATGAAGCGGGGGAAATTGGAGGGGTAGACGAACCATGAGGGACGATTGACTCTGAAAACCAAACAGGGTTCTAGAGGGGAGGGGTGTGGGAGGATGGGTTAGCCTGGTGATGGGTATTGAGGAGGGCATGTTCTGCATGGAGCACTGGGTGTTATGCACAAACAATGAATCATGGAACACTTCATCTAAAACTAATGATGTAATGTATGGAGATTAATATAAGAATAAAAAATAAAAACAAACAAACAAAAAAAAAACATATAGTATACTAGCTTTGGAGTATGACATCTCATCCTAGGAAATCATTGGTTCTGAGCTGGAATTTCAGGATATTCTTTAGAAGGATATTCCAATGCTCTATCTCTATGGTTGTTTAGTATCTCTTCTGTGTTGGATGCTATCTGGTGGGCTTGATCATATGATACAAAGATTTTTATAATTTGTGTCCACTTTCATATGTTCAGTTACATGCCTATACCCTGGATTTCCTTATCCCTGGTTTTCCCATTTTTTTCTTTCCAGGCCCTGATCAGCTTGCCAAGCCAACTGCCATTGTCCATGAATCTATATATGTATTCTCATCTTGCATCACTTCTCTTTCTACACAAAGTAGATGGCCAGGTGCAGATAAGTGACTTTGTGCTATCTCTTGGAGTCCTTGCTAGGATTCTAAATCCTGTATGCTGGGAAGGTATACTGTCTTTCTTCTCTTATAGACCCAGTACATCCTTGGCTTGGTTATGCTGAAAGTTTACCTTAGCTATTGGTCAAGTGGACAGAATGGGGGATAGGGGTATATCCTAAGGGAGGCCTCTGCATTTTCTTCTTATAAAAGGGGAGTGTATTAGCTGTTGATGGTGGGGGGCACTTCTGCAGCTGTATAAGTTTTGGGGAATCTTAGAATTCAGGATTTTTGTGGAATTCTACTTTAGATAATCTATCTGAGGTGTCGAGGTCCTATTCTTTCCTAGCCAGCATCCTAATCTTGGCATGGAAGATCTGTCTTAATTAGGAGCTAAAATGTAGGCTCAAGTGCAGCCTCAGCCAACGTCACAGGGATCCTGTGGGCTAAAATGGCCCAAGATGGTCAGGTCTTTATATTCCTGCATTGATGAGATATTGGATGTGGGTGTCCTTGGGAAAAGGTGTGACCTCAGATGAAAGCTCTATAGCTGAGGCACTTCTTGAAGATGCTGACCGCTCAAAGCTACCTGACACCTCTCCAAGTAGGGGACAACAAGTCCTCTATTGAATAGGGATCTGGACACGAGAGTAACTTGCAGTAAGATTGTGCCGTCTTTCTACATGGCTGTGCCTTTGTACATTCCACTGTTTCTGTCCCAAATGATCTTTCCTCTACTCTTAATTCCTTTCTTAGCTAATTAAGACATGTCCTTCAAGCACTGGCTTCCCAGGGAAGCTTTTGCTGACCCAATTTTCTTTCTCACTATCCTCAACATCAAGTCTACTTGCCTAACAAACTCCCTGGCTGGTTAAATGCTCTGATGAGTGCCTATGACATTTTAAAAATGCTTCTATGTTAACTGTATTAGTCTGTTTGGCTGCTATAACAGAATACTATAGACTGGGTGCCTTATAAACAACAGAAATTTATGTCTCACATTTCTAGATGTTGGGAAGTCCAAGATAGAGACACCAGCTGCTGGTGTCTGGTGACAACTGACTTCCTGGTCCATCGATGGCTGTCTTCTTGCTGTGTCCTCACACAGCTAAAGGAGAGAGGGAGCCTTCTGTGGTCTCTTTTATAAGGGCACGAATCCCATTCACGAGGGCTCCACTCTTATGACCTAATCACCCTCCCAAAGGCCCCATCTCCAGATACCATCACATTGGGGATTAGGTTTTAACAGGTGAATTCTTCTGGGGGTTAGGGAGACAAAACGTTTAGTCCATACAATAACACTTAATACACTGAGGTGTAATAGTGTAGTTACCTGCTTATATTTTACCTTGGACTATACATTTCTTTCTTTTTTCTTTTTTTTTGACTATAAATTTCTTGATGGTTATAATTTTTTTTATTTCTGTATACTCAAGGACCAGAATGAGTATCGTGCTTTTCATATATCATATATACTAAATAAGTAAATGCTCCCAAAATACTATCATTTACATCATAGTTTAAGGACATTGGTCTAGAGTCAAGAGATACAATTTGAGTTCTTACTTGGTTATAAACAGACAATAGGTAAGTCATTCAATTTCATTATATCTCAGATTCACCATCTGTAAAATACAGAGAAGTATACACTATATCATTATTATAAAGATAAAGGAAGATAAAATATGTGAAAGAATTTTGGGTAATAAAAGAGCTATATGAATGCCAGCAGTGATTACTGTTTATCTATCACTTTCTTCACCAGTGACCAGTGTTCACCTACACTGCTGCCTGTAATTATTTCATTTACTATTGTAACCCTCCAAGTTAATCACAGATACAGATTCTTCACTGTTGTTATGGTGTATCTGCTCTGTTCTCTTCAATTCTGGACAACTAGTCTATATGTGTATTTGGAAACTGGTGAACAAATAAGCCACTGAAAACTATCACCTCTAAAGGAACACCCCAGAATAGCCAAAGGCTAGCCATAAAGGGTAAAAAGATGATTGAGATATAGTTTCTAACTATAGGAAACTGGTAGTATTCTAGAGGGAAACAGACATGTAACAATTTAGGAGAAATAAGATATTATAGGTATCTTATAAATATAAGAATGTGCTGGGATCTTATGCAGGTGCAAAGGAAGGAGTGATTGTGGTGGTCAAGAGGGCCTTCATCAGAGATGAAGCTTGTATAGAAGTAGGTATGATCCAGGCAGATAAGAAACTGAAGGACATCCAGGATGAGCAGAGGCCCTGAGGAGTTAGAAGAATGGAAGATTCTAGACTATGTAACCAGAACATAGGATAGATGGGGCATGAGAAAAGAAAGCAGCCACATGTATCACCACTTTGGTGTCATGAAGGCATCATTAGACATGTTACCTGAAAAACCTTCCCAGATCTTGCAAGAAGAATTCTTGCTCTTGTTACATGGACCACATCATGCTATGGGGCCACCCTCTCATTTTTTGTTTGTTTATATATCAGTCTTCCAGCCTAGATGTTGGCCCTTTAGACTAGGGACTTTCTGTATCCCCAGGTCTCATAATGGTAACTGGCACAGACACACAAAAATGCATATTCAGAGATGAATGAAAAGATAAAGTATCTTAGCAATAGTTTTAATAAGCAAGTCATCAGGCATTCAGGAGAGAGAGATTTATATCTTAAAGAGACAAGTTTAGGATGAAGAATTACTAGAATTGGAATCTGAGGACTTGAATTTAAGCCCTCTAACTTAGGTACTAGCTGTGCGATTTGAACCCATGGTGAGACTTGCTTAGCTTCAGGTGATTACTCACACTTACACTCAGTGTCTTTGCAAGAATGAAAACTTAACATTTGCAAACTTAATGTTTCTGTACTAGATCCAGGTCTCCACACTCAATTCTCACTGAACTTTTGTTATTGAAGTAATTATAGCTATATCCATGGGGGCAAGAACGAGGCTTAACCTGGTATAGATGATGAATTCCAAAAGATCTGCTTTTATTTACTTTAAAAAATTATTTATTTATTTATTTAAAAATAAATGTATTTTGGGGGCACCTGGGTGGCTCAGTCAGTTAAGCGTCTGACTATTTTGGCTCAGATCATGATCTCAGGATCATGAGATTAAGCCCCATGTGGGCTCCATGCTGGGCGTGGGGCTTGCTTAAGATTCTCTCTCTCCCTCTCCCTCTGCTCCTCCCCCCCACACCGTTCCCACACATGCACACTCTCAATCTCTCTCTAAAATATATATATATATATATACATATTTTTTTCAATTGCAGTATAATTAATACACAGCATCATATTAGTTTTAGGTGTACAATGTAATGATTCAGCAATTCTATACATTGCTCAGCACTCATCATGATAACTGTATCTTAATTCCCTTTTTCTATTTCACCCCCCACCCCCTGGCAACCACCAGTTTGCTCTCTATATTTAAGAGTCTGTCTTTGTTGTTGTGTCTTTTTCCCTTTGTTTGTTTTGTTTTTTAAATTCCACGTATGAATGAAATTGTATTTGTCTTTCTTTGTCTGACTTATTTCACTTAGCATTATATACTCTAGGTATATCTATGTTGTTGCAAATGGCAAGATCTCATTCTTTTTTAATGACTCAGTAATATTCCATTGTATATATGTATACACATACCACATCTTCTTTATCCATTCATCCATCAGTGGATACTTGGGTTGCTTCCATATCTTGGCTGTTGTCAATAATGCTGCAATAAACATAGGGGTGGATCTATCTTTTTGAATTAGTGTTTTTGTTTTCTTTGAGTAAATACCTAGTAGTGGAATTAATGGATCATATGGTAGTTCTATTTTTAATTTTTTGAGGAACCTCCATGCTGTTTTCCACAGTGGCTGTAAAATTTACATTCCCACCAGTGGTGCATGAGGGTTCCTTTTTTTCTACATCCTCACCAATACTTATTATTTCTTATCTTTGATTCTAGCCATTCTGACAGATGTAATGTGACATCTCATTGTGGTTTTGATTTGTGTGTCCCTGACGATTACTGATGTTGAGCATCTTTTCATGTGTCTGTTGGCCATTTGTATGTCTTCTTTGGAAAAATTTCTATTCAGGTCCTCTGCCCATTTTTAATTGGATTATTTGGGGTTTTTTGGTGTTGAGCTGTATAACTTCTTTATATGTTGTGGATATTAACCCCCTATTGGATATATCATTTGCAAATATCTTCTCTCATTCCATTAGTTACCTTGTCATTTTGTTGATGTTTTCCTTCAGGGTGCAAAAGCTTTTTATTTTGGTGTCGTCTTTGGTTATTTTAGTTTAATTTTGCTTTTGTTTCCCTTGCCTTAGGAGACATATCTAGAAAAATGTTTCTGTAGCCCAGTATTGTTAAAATGTCCATACTACCCAAAGCAATCTACAGATTTAATGCAATCTCTATCAAAATACCAACAACATTTTCCACAGAACTAGAACAAATAATCCTAAAATGTGTATGGTATCACAAAAGACCCCAAATAGCCAAAGCAATCTTGAGAAAGAAGAACAAAGCTGAAGGTATCACAATCCTAGATTTTAAACTATACTACAAAGTTGTAGTAATCAAGACAGTATGGTACTGGCACAAAACAGACATATAGGTCAATGGAACAGAATAGAGAGTCCAGAAATAAACCCACAGCTATATGGTTGATTAATCTATGACAAAGAAGGCAAGAATATACAGTGGGGAAAAGACAGTCTAGTCTCTTCAATAAATGGTAGTGGGGAAACTGGACAACTACATGCAAAAGAATGCAACTGGACAACTTTCATACACCATACACAAAGATAAACTCAAAATAGATTAAAGACCTAACTGTAAGACTTGAAACCACAAAACTACTAGAAGAAAACATAGGCAGTAATTTCTTTGACATCAACTATAGAAACATTTTTTTAAATTTGTCTCCTCAGATCTGCTCTTAAACTGGACACCCTGTGGCGTGATGGAATGCCATAGGAACCAGAGCTGAGCTACCTGAGTATGAGTCCCCTCTTGGCTGCTTGTTGACTCTCTGACTTTATGCACATTATTTAATCTCTCTGTGCTCCCATTCTCAACAGCAGAATCAGGATTTGTGGATTCAATCACTGTTTTGACACTGGGAATTGCAGTAATAAACAAAATTATAAAACCCCAGCTTTTATGTAGGTTATGTTCTAGTGATGAGGATAATAATATCTATTTTAGTGTTGTGGTAAGGATTAATTAGGTCTTTGTACATAAAGCACTTTGAACAGTGACTGACCTGTAGAAAGTGCATAGTGACTATTAGGTATTGCTATTATTATACAAAATCCTGATCTGTGTAGACTTAAAAGCCATGAGTATCTGTAGTCTTCAACAAGACAACACACTGTAAGTACAATCCCTAAAGAAATGTAGGCCTCAACATACTAAAATTTAGTAAATTCTGTTTTTTTCTTTCTAGTGGGAAGACATCTCTCTAGTCCTATGGAAATGGTTTTCTCAGGATCGTTGGTCCCAACCTTGATTCTCCTACCTCTGTCCTATGGTAGTGCCAGTTTAATCCTTTCTGTAATGGTTCTGGGATCCTCTCCACTTGCTCGATTCCTGTCTGTCTTGAGTTGTCTAAGTTCTCTTGTGTGAGGCTCCCATATGCTCTCTTACCCTATCCCTAATTATCCAGGAACATTTTTCAGCTCTCTTCTCACACAGCATGCCCTTTCAGTACCACTCATTTGACCCTGAACATTTCTGCTTTGAGTTGCAGGTCTTTTTTTTTTTTTTTTAATAAAAGCCTTGTCGATAGGTGAGGAGGATGGACAGTGATGATGTCTTGTATTTTTTTGCATTTTCCCACAGTCCTTTGCACAATATATCTGTGGTTTATTTCCACATGGCTTTGGTGGATGTTCTGTTTGTAGAGAAGCAGTGGGAGGGTTTGCTGCTATGGATACTCTCAGCCAATGGTGTGTGGAGCAGTTGGGATGGCTCTCATGGAGAAGGTTGGGTAAGTAACAGTAATTATAGACAGGATGAGTCTAAACATTGCAACTTATGTGTTCTGTGAAATTAGGTTGTAAAACTGCAGTGGAGAATGGGGAAGGTGGGTCTTCACTGGCTTTTGTTGTTAGGAAACAACTACATGTAGGTAGAAAAATCAACTTAGCAAATAAGGCGAGTTGCTTTTCAAGTGTTAGATATTAGTTTCCATCTTGCTGTTCAAAGTGTTGTTCACGAACCAACAGCATCAGCAACACCTGGAAGCTTATTAGAAATGCGGAACCTCAGGCTTCCCTGCTGTATTAAAATATGTGGTGATTCTTTTTCAACTAAGTGTTAATTCTAGAGTTAAACATTGAAATATTCCTGTATCTTGGCTACTTCCTAAACAAATGAAATGAGAATCGTACGTGGGGTGCGGGCATCAGTAATTTTAAAACTCTCCAGATTTCGATATGTAATGAAAGTTGAGAACCATCAATATGGGATGATTTCTGGATTGGTAAATATTTAGTAAAGGAGCAGATATGAATCTGTTTACCTTTGGGATAGCTTTCTTTCCTTTTTTAACTATATGCCAAATGCACAATAGATGAGTGGATGTAAATCCTCAGCCAGACTACACCCCTACGTCTGCCATGTACTGAGTCCATAGATTTAGCCCAATGCCAGCTATAGCCTTTATGGGCTGTTAGGGCTCATGGATTGTAGACTGTTGCACAGGGACCAACCTACTGGGCAGTAGGCCCAGTCAGATATTGCCAAAGCACAAAGCTAAGTATCTGTCATTGGCATAGGCTCTGGGGCTGGAAGGTTAGTTTAGGAAAGCCCCTTTCCTAATGATCTGAGGTAGAATGAGGCTTGAATTGAGTGTCTAGTTGTGTGCAGAGGTGAAAGCTTGAGGATTAGTGTCAGAGGATGTATCCAAGGGACACGTGTCTGGAATCAAAATTCCTAAATGAATTAAGAGTCCTTGAGTCAGGAGAATGCAAGACCAGTGTGGGTGTGAAGGTCAAGGCAGAAGTAAAGCCATCAAATCCAGGATGTTGACCATGAATCAACGTGGGTTGTCTAAAGCTTGTTTTTATTTGGCCACAGAATAAGCTGGCCAGAGTTAAAGGCATAGTGCTTGTGCAAACAAGTAACTGCTATTGCCGTTCCAAGATCCTTTGACCTACGTCAATTAGTATGTTATTCTTTGGTGCTAGAGGATTCTACTCCTTTATAGTAATGGTCTCCTGCAATGAATTGTAGATATGATTTATTCTGAAAATGAAAAGACTTTGGTGATAGGAGATGAGAATGTCCATCAGGATTTCAAAAGCTTCAGATGGCTGTTGTTTCATGGCATTAAAGATCAATTTAACCTAAGGTTAAAGAAGACTGCTTGGAGATGTACAGTTAAGTGATCATTAGCTGTTTGTGCTTGTGGCTGAGGTGGGGGTGAGGAGGAGATTCTCTCCTTTAGTAGAGAACAGTTTTTCTCTTTATGAACCTAGAACATGGCAAGAAACACCAAGGCATTTCTGGGTTTGTAAAGACTAAAAATTATCTTCTTGGCTCCCTTTATACCAAAAAAACACTTCAAACATAATATGTAGCTGTTTCTATAGGGCTGTGGCATCTTAAAAAGGTGCAAAGAACTGGAGTGGAAGGGAATGACCGTACTGTCCAGTCATTTATTAGTGACAGCGTATACATTTCTACATATTTCTTGCCTCAGAGGTATTCTTTACCCTCAGAGGGATTCCAAAAGCCATAAGAGAGCTCAGTAGTGTGGAAAGACTGGAATGAAAATGCATTTCCCTTTCTGAAGGCAGCATAGAGAGGCATAAGCACCATCTTTGCTCCACCTCTGTATGTGCCAATAATATATTTTCACAATGGTAGAAAATCAAGGAGAAAAGTATGAGAGAGTTTAATTCCCTCATTCTTCCAGTAAAGTAGAATGGTGAAGTCATTGTACAAATGGCAGTCCAGAGGTTGTCACGTAGAATCCAGATATATTAGGATCTTTAAAAATAATTAAACCAAGTTTTTGGGTTGTTGTTGTTGTTGTTGTTGTGTGTTTTCTTACCATTGAGGAAACTGAGGCCCAAAGAGTACAAGTGGTTTTCCCATGGCCACTGATGGTTGGAAGTAGTCCCCATACTATAATGCTTATGCTTCATCAGACTTGTTTCACAGAACAGAGTTCCTTCTAATAAAGAAAGGTTGTGCAGAAAATAGCATCCTCCTCATCTACCACAAGGAAGCTACTTTCAGAAAGACCACTTGCTCTGAATTATTCAGGTGATCAATGATCTTACGGCTCCTCCCAATCACTGTTAGTTCATTTCCCTGTTCATAGTTAGTTCTTGGGAGGAAAGAAAAACAAAGGAGATAAAACACATCGTCATTATTCTACCTGTTAGTGCTTGTGGTGGGGGGTTTATGTGCAGAAAGGGTGGGTGGAAAGGTTGAAATGATTTTTGGTGACTACCTGTAGATTTTATTTCTTCTAAAATATTAAGAATGTACCCAAAATTGAAAGCTTAACTGCAAATACATTGGCACCCTTATCTTGCAAAATCTCCAGTGTTTCATGACTCAAAATTCAAATGTTGGATCTTATTCAGTCATCTAAGTCACTCATCTTCAGTCTATGAGTTTCTCTCATGATTTATATTTCTGTTAGAAGCATTATGAGTTTCAGACATCAGGTTTTGTATTTGTAAATGTGTGAAAGTGGATGAGTGAGCGAAAGAAGGTAAGTTCCCAGGCTTTTCTAAGCTGAGAATGTCAACCTATGTGTGAACAAATGCCTTCCTAGCCGATACTGGGTGTAAACCACTTGAAATTTTGGAGGAGAGCCAACATTTCATCATCTTGGCCAGTCGCTTCATACACAATGTAATGCTCTCGTGTGCTGTGCCAGAGCATGAAATGCCAAAGGCTTGTCCAAAATGCCAATGATAATACACCTATTTTCATCTAGCACAACCACTGTAGCTCACGTACTTTCCCAACTGAAAAATGCTGGTGAACCAGCACAGTGAGGCCAAGATAAGTACCGGCTTACAGTTACTGGCAAACAGCAAAGACAATTAAACTTCAGTTATTGAGTCACTTGTCAGCTGGGCAGGCTGACTTCGACTCCTCTAACACGGAGTTTTCAAGCTGTGTAGGATTTGCCATCTTGAGCTTGGTTCACATTAATAGAGTTGTGTTGTTAAATTCTAGAAAAGCCAAATGTTTTTAATAGAGGCTCGATGGCTGGATTCTGGAGCATGTGCAATACTTACCATTCTAGTTTCTGAACTGAAATCAGTTGTTGATGCCAGGAGGGGAGATTATGACATGCATTAATGCATTGTGAGCAGATGAAATGCAACTCCTCTTTGCTGGTTAAGAACCTATGTGAATACCATACCAAGTCAGCCTCCCACACACATGAATCTTCCTCATCACTTCAGTGGGAGTTTTACGTGGGAATTAAGAAGAAAGAGGAAAATGTCACCCAGGGTGTGGGCCTGATCATGATTTAATATCTAAGCCAAGAAGTCCTCAGAGAGTGAAAGCTCCTGCCCACATAGCACTAAATCGTGAACACATGCAACTGTGGGCCTTGGAATAAGCTTCACAGTGCTTTGGATGGAATGAGTTATAAGCTATATTTGATAAACCTGAATGGACAGTCCCAAGAGACCTTCATATTAGGATCTTTAATTGAGTACAAAGGATAGAATGGTCAGTATTTACTTTTGTTCTTTCTTTGTAGGAGACCACAAAAGTCCCAGTTAATGTCTGCTGAGAAATAAAGGCTAAAACATACCTTCATCGTCTGGAACAGTGATGCAGGAGGCAAGAGGCTTCCTTGACTAAACCAATTAATTATACTTTCTGTATGATTAAGATGCATTTGTGGAAAATTAGAGTCCATATAATTTTGATTACTATTAAAAAATACAAACACCAAACAAGCACAACCATGTTTTATTAAAAGAAATAATGGAGCTTATGGGATCAGTCCATGGCATTTAAAGGCAGTCCAATTCTGTTTCCCATGGGGTAATTACGTGACTCAGTCCACTGGACACCCAGCTGAACCAAAGCAGATTTGCAGGGAGTGAGGAGAGATCGGTTTGGGATTCCTTTTGCTTGGCTTTTAAGTTGATGAATTACTGTAGAGCTGGGTGTGATCTTCTGAACCAGGAGGGAGGGCATTTATAAGTAAAGAGGCAGTCATCTTGTGGCTTTGGTCCTACTCATGTTTGAAAATTAAAGAAATGAAAGAAACATTGAGAATGAAGTTTATGCAGCCATATCCAAGAGACCTGGGAAGGCTGTATTGAATCACCAAGGATAGAAGCCAAGGACACCTCTCTGTAAGACTTGCTGCCGTTCAACCTGATATAATCCAGTCATTGTTCTCTATTGCAAATACATTCCAACTGTACCCCTGACTCCTCTCATGACAATATGGTAGGCTTTCATCACCTCCCAGGAAAGATGGCTTTACTTATAACTTTTACATATCTTAGCTGCTTCTCCCAGAAGCAGGGCATGCAACATTTTGCAGGTAGAGCAGATTGTGTTTAAGACCTTTGTGAGGACTTAAAATTATATTGGAGTACCTGTATTCTATTTCCAAACTCAACATAAGTAACTTTCTAAGACAGGTAAATAAAATAGAACATCATAATTCAGGTAGGATTTTACCAACATAGTGGCATCATTATTCCTCTGGAACTGAAGCTCATGCTGATTCCATCTAGTAAGTATGTTTTTGGGTTTCTTATACATGTGGACTGAATTCTGGCCTTTATGTGCTGCTCTCAATGCACTGGATTCTCTAACTCAGTTTAAACAGGGTAAAGGGTATTTATGTGTGGATGTTTTTAAATACTTTAGTTTTTCAGAGCAGTTTTAGATTCACAAATTGAGAGAAAGGTATCGAGATTTTTCCATATACATCTCATGCCCCCACATATACACAGCCTCCCCCATTATTTTTTTAATTTTTTTTATTCTTATGTTAATCCCCATACATTACATCATTAGTTTTAGATGTAGTGTTCCATGATTCATTGTTTGTGCATAACACCCAGTGCTCCATGCAGAACATGCCCTCCTCAATACCCATCACCAGGCTAACCCATCCTCCCACCACCCGCCCCTCTAGAACCCTCAGTTTGTTTTTCAGAGTCCATCTTCTCTCATGGTTTGTCTACCCCTCCGATTTCCCCCCCTTCATTCTTCCCCTCCTGCTACCTTCTTCTTCTTCTTCTTTTTTTTTTCTTAACATATATTGCATTATTTGTTTCAGAGGTACAGATCTGAGATTCAACAGTCTTGCACAATTCACAGCGCTTACCAGAGCACATACCCTCCCCAGTGTCTATTACCCAGTCACCCCCTCCCTCCCACCCAACCCCCCACTCCAGCAACCCTCAGTTTGTTTCCTGTGATTAAGAATT
>NW_027976977.1:0-1098 GCF_054177405.1 Leptonychotes weddellii
TTTCTTCAAACTTGCTCTGCTATATGGTTCAAGGCACCTAATTTTCCCACATTTCACCAGAAACCTACTACTTGCCATCTAATTCGAACATTAGCATGTGTTTATTTGTTGTTGGTAGATCTATATATCATCCTGTGTAATCAAAGCACCTCATGTAAGGACAGGACAGAAGAGGAAATTACATAATTTGAAAGTAGAAAGCAAAGCATAGTTACTGGGATGCAAAGAGTGTTTTAAATGTAAATTCAGCATAGAGGGGTACTGAAAGAGCTAGCTGATGTACGATGTACTTAGCTTTACGGGATTATAGAGCAGGACCGGGACAGAAGTCGTTCCAGTCGGGGTCTTTCCTGCAGGAACTAGGCTTGGATGTAAGTGTTCATGTTGACAGCCGCAGTGGGGAGCTTCCGTCCTGGTTTCCGGTCGTGTCTGACCAGCAGTGCAGACGCGGGGGTGAACGGCTGTGCCTGGACGCTGCTGAACGGCTCGGCCAAGGCCGGAAGCCAGCTGGAGCATTTTCCTAAAGCCACAAAGTGGGCTTGAGCATAGGGTGGTTTTCTGGTGTCTGAGGGTCTAGGGAAGGGAGGAGGGCGTGCACAGACTGATCTAATTTTTACACTACCTGTGCTTGCATTTGCGGTGAGGTGGTCCCTTGGTGGTACTCGTCACTGACGGGGAGGCCAGGCACGGGATCTGTGACTCAGCATCCCCACCGTAGTCCCCACTTTGCATCCGATCACACCCCCCTCGAGACGGGGGTTGGGGGGTACCAGTGACCACGTAATCCTCCTGAGGCAGCGTATTGTGGGAAAATTAAACTGCAGCGGGACTTCAGGCAGGATGGGTTCCAGTTCCCGATCTGCTTGTTGCCCTGAGTGCTCGTGTCTCTGCCCCCCCCGCCCCCCCCCGCAGATGCCGCCAAGCCCTTCAGCGTGCTGGTCTTCCACTGCCGCCACATGTTCCACAAGGAGTGCCTGCCCGGGCCCAGCACAGTGAGTTGGCCGCCTGGCAGCCCGACGCCACAGAGCTCGCTGCAGTCAGGAGGACGCACTCAGAAGTGTCCCCATCGTCCTGTGGCTTCTCAGGATTCGTTGTCTA
>NW_027976978.1:0-205 GCF_054177405.1 Leptonychotes weddellii
GGTGGTATGGGATGGCTGGGTGATAGACACTGGGGAGGGTATGTGCTATGGTGAGCACTGTGAATTGTGCAAGACTGTTGAATCTCAGATCTGTACCTCTGAAACAAATAATACATTATATGTTAAGAGAAAAAAAAAGAAGAAGATAGCAGGAGGGGAAGGATGAAGAGGGGGGAATCGGAGGGGGAGACAAACCATGAAAGAT
>NW_027976979.1:0-205 GCF_054177405.1 Leptonychotes weddellii
ATACACAGAGAGAATTCCAGAGGGTCCACGTGTCCGTTTCCACTTGCCTCATTGGAATCCCAGTATGAGAGACTGCACTGCGCTTCTAATATAAACCACTTTCCCTTTCAGGCATCACCTGTGGGCCCTGACACCCACTGTACAGAAAGCTTCCAAAGAAGCATCTGGGCATTTTGTGACCATATACCAGTCTGTCGAATGAGAT
>NW_027976980.1:0-205 GCF_054177405.1 Leptonychotes weddellii
CCTTCTTTTTTTTTTTTTTTTTAAAGATTTTTTATTTATTTATTTGGGAGAGAGAATGAGAGAGAGAGCAGGAGAGGGAGGAGGGTCAGAGGGAGAAGCAGACTCCCCGCTGAGCAGGGAGCCCGATGCGGGACTCGATCCCGGGACTCCAGGATCATGACCTGAGCCGAAGGCAGTCGCTTAACCAACTGAGCCACCCAGGCGC
>NW_027976981.1:0-205 GCF_054177405.1 Leptonychotes weddellii
GTGACCGAGGTCACCGAGTCGGCCCCTGGCAGAGTCTCGCCAGAACCCAGGTCTGAGGGACGGTGTCACACCGCGTTCAAGAACACAGGCTGTGCCGTCAGACGTCCTGGTCTGAATCCTGGGAACTCTTGTGTACTGGCCTCCACAATGGTGAAGGCCGGAGAGCCTGTGAGGACTGAATGAGACCGTGCACACAGAGTGCTCA
>NW_027976982.1:0-205 GCF_054177405.1 Leptonychotes weddellii
AAAACATGCTTAACTATGAAAGAGGTAAAAGAAAGCTCTAAAGAAACCAGAGGGGCGCCTGGGTGGCTCAGTTGGTTAAGCGACTGCCCTCGGCTCAGGTCACGATCCTGGAGTCCCGGGATCGAGTCCCGCATCGGGCTCCCTGCTCAGTGGGGAGTCTGCTTCTCCTTCTGACCCTCCCCCCTCTCATGCTCTCTCTATCTAT
>NW_027976983.1:0-205 GCF_054177405.1 Leptonychotes weddellii
TGTCAATTACCTGGTTTTCTATAAACTGAACATAGAATACTTTCCGATTAAAAATAGAAATTAATTCTTTTATAAATGAAAGAAAGAATAAGGAATATAGTCAGTCTCCACTTCAAGTCACCAACATAGAAGGGCGGAACGAGGGGATCAGGGTTCAAGCTTTGGCTTTGCCAACAGGTGGCCCAATGTTCGATCTCACATCTTT
>NW_027976984.1:0-205 GCF_054177405.1 Leptonychotes weddellii
CTAATGTTCTCCAGAATTTTCTTTTTTTTTTAAGATCATTTATTTATTTATTTACGAGAGAGAGCAGAACAAACGAGAGAGAACACGAGTTGGGGAGAGGGGCAGAGGGAAAGGGAGAAGCAGGCTCCCCACTGAGCAGGGAGCCCGATGTAGGGCTTTATCCCAGGACCCCGGGATCATGACCTGAGCCGAAGACAGACGCTTA
>NW_027976985.1:0-205 GCF_054177405.1 Leptonychotes weddellii
AGGGCGCCTGGGTGGCTCAGTCGTTAAGCGTCTGCCTTCGGCTCAGGTCATGATCCCAGGGTCCTGGGATCGAGTCCCACATCGGGCTCCCTGCTCTGCGGGAAGCCTGCTTCTCCCTCTCCCACTCCCCCTGCTTGTGTTCCTGCTCTCGCTGTCTCTCTCTCTGTCAAATAAATAAATAAAATCTTTAAAAAAAAAAAAAAAA
>NW_027976986.1:0-205 GCF_054177405.1 Leptonychotes weddellii
TCGTGCTCTTTCTCTCACTCACTCTGTCAAGTAAAAATAAATAAAATCTTTTTTAAAAAGTGTGAGAAAATCGAAAAGAGGGAGATATAGGTGTAGAAATCAATTGTATTAAGATAATCATTGAAACATTGCTAAAATTAACAAGTCAGGAAATGACAGATGTTGGCGAGGATGCAGAGAAAAGGGAACCCTCCTACACTGTTGG
>NW_027976987.1:0-1098 GCF_054177405.1 Leptonychotes weddellii
ACACACACACACACACACACACACTGGAATATTATTCAACCATGAAAAGAATGAAATCTTGCCATTTGCAATGACATGGATGGAGCTAGAGGGTATTATGCTAAGTGAAATAAGTCAGTCAGAGAAGGGCAAATACCATATGATTTCACTCATACGTGGAATTTAAGAAAAAAACAAGTAAGTATAAAGGGGGAAGAAAAGAGGGGGAGAGAGAGACAAACCAAGAAACAGACTCTTAACTCTAGAGAACACACTGATGGTCCCTGGAGGGGGGATGGGTGAGGGGATGGGGGAAACAGGTGATGGGGATTAATGAGTACATTTATCATGATTAAATAAAATAAAATACAATAATTTAAAAATTAATCATGGTCAGTGAAAGCTTCCCCAAGGACTGACATCTAAGCCTCACCCCGAAGCAGGGAAAAAAAAAAAAGAAAGAAAAATAGGGTTTTAGAGCTGGTCAGGGCCATATGTCTTGGTCTTAGTTAGGGCTTCTGTAACAAAAGCACTACAAATCAAATGGTTTAAAAGAACAAATTTTCTATGGACCTTGAGGGCATTATGCTCAGTGAAGTAAGTCAGACAAGGACAAATACCATATGATCTCACTCACATGTGGAATCTAACCAAACAAAGAGCAGAAACAGACTCATAAACACAGAGAATAAACTGATGGGTGCCAGGGGAGATGGGAGAGAGGGATGAACAAAATGGGTGAAGGGGAGGGACAGCTGGGTGGCGCAGTTGGTAAAGCGTGCGACTCTTGGTTTTGGCTCAGGTCATGATCTCAGGGTCGTGGGATCGAGCCCAGCATCAGGCTCTGCGCTCAGCGGGGAGTCTGCTTGAGGTTCTTTCTCCTTCTCCCTCTGCCCCTCCCACTCCCCCATGCTCGCTCGCTCTCTCTCTCAAAATAAATAAATTAGTTAATAAATAAATCTTTTAAAAAAATGGCTAAAGGGGAGTGGGAGGCACAGGCTTCCTGTTAGGGAAGAACTAAATCTCGGGGATGAAAGGTACAGCATCGGGAATAGAGTCAAGGATGCTGTAAGTGTGGTCACCGCTCACCGCTGCACTTGGCCCGAGCACAGCGTGAGA
>NW_027976988.1:0-205 GCF_054177405.1 Leptonychotes weddellii
TTTTGACATTTTTTTTTATTATGTTATGTTAATCACCATACATTATGTCATTAGTTTTTTGTTTTGTTTTTTTATTCTTATGTTAATCCCAATACATTACATCATTAGTTCTTGATGAAGTGTTCCATGATTCATTGTTTGTGCATAACACCCAGTGCTCCATGCAGAATGTGCCCTCCTCAATACCCACCACCAGGCTCACCCC
>NW_027976989.1:0-205 GCF_054177405.1 Leptonychotes weddellii
CCCCTTCATTTTTCCCTTCCTTCTCCTAATGTCCTCCATGCTATTCCTTATGTTCCACAAATAAGTGAAACCATATGATAATTGACTTTCTCTGCTTGACTTATTTCACTTAGCATAATCTCCTCCAGTCCCATCCATGTTGATGTAAAAGTTGGGTATTCATGCTTTCTGATGGCTGAGTAATATTCCATTGTATATATGGACC
>NW_027976990.1:0-205 GCF_054177405.1 Leptonychotes weddellii
ACGAAAAATGAATCATGGAACACTTCATCTAGAACTAATGATGTAATGTATGGGGATTAACATAAGAATAAAAAAAAAAAAAAAACCATACATGCATAGTAACCAAAAATATTCCTTAAGTTAAGAAAAAGTTATTTATTAATTTGTACAGAGTTGTTCTATAGCCAGTCTTTTCCATTTTTAACACATGACAATAACTATACCA
>NW_027976991.1:0-205 GCF_054177405.1 Leptonychotes weddellii
CTGTCGATGGACATCTTGGCTCTTTCCACAGTTTGGCTATTGTGGACATTGCTGCTATAAACATCGGGGTGCACGTACCCTTTCAGATCCCTACTTTTGTATCTTTGGGGTAAATACCCAGTAGTGCAATTGCTGGATCATATGGTATAACTGCTCCATTCTTACATGTCTTCACTTTCTCTTGAACTCCTAGAGCATTATCTAT
>NW_027976992.1:0-205 GCF_054177405.1 Leptonychotes weddellii
GGAACAATTGCTAAATGAGGAGAATAATGCAGAAGTGGCCTTTTTCACTGTAAGAGATGAAACGTACTCCCAACTATATGGGACTAAAGGTAAAGATTGCCGAGCAAGAGACAGACCTTAGCAAGGAGCAGCCCCAACACCCCAAAAAAAGTCCTGTCCAAAGCCCTTCTCAGGTGCTGAGTTACTGGAAGCAGGAACTGGGCAG
>NW_027976993.1:0-205 GCF_054177405.1 Leptonychotes weddellii
GATACATGTCTTTCTCTGTTTGACTTATTTCACTCAACATAATACCCTCCAGTTCCATCCACGTCGTTGCAAATGGCAAGATCTCATTCCTTTTGATGGCTGCATAATATTCCATTGTATATATATACCACATCTTCTTTAAAAAGCAGCATCTTTAGGAGTGTGTGCAGTGATAGCCACATCTGACCCTGAATACCACATCTTC
>NW_027976994.1:0-205 GCF_054177405.1 Leptonychotes weddellii
TCAGGTCTTCTATCAGAATCAAGTTCTTAGTGTGGGACTTAGATTGCTGGTAACTTGATTTATTTTTTTGCCTTACATTTCAGGGTTTTTACCCACCCCTAACTCACATACAAACTTCTTCTTCTTCTTCTTCTTCTTCTTCTTCTTCTTCTTCTTCTTCTTCTTCTTCTTCTTCTTCTTCCTCTTCCTCTTCTTCTTCCTCTTC
>NW_027976995.1:0-205 GCF_054177405.1 Leptonychotes weddellii
AGGCTTCTGGCAGACACTCCCTAACCAGCTAATGCACATTCGCATCCCCGGCCCCTACCGCCCAGAAAGCCCCTGCAGCTGTGTGAACTCCAGAGTGGGGTGAGAAGAAAGCAGCCATGTGCAACAGCTCAGACAGCAAGAACCTTTAGGGTTTCAGATCTTCAGAAATGAGCTGCTGAGTTGTCTGTATGAACCACCTTGTCCT
>NW_027976996.1:0-205 GCF_054177405.1 Leptonychotes weddellii
CGCATTGGGCTCCCTGCTCGGCGGGGAGTCTGCTTCTCCCTCTGACCCTCCCCCCTCTCATGCTCTCTCTATCTCATTCTCTCTCTCAAATAAATAAATAAAATCTTTAAAAAAAAAAAAAGCAATTTCTCTTGCCATAAGGCCAGCAGAAAAAAAGGAAAAAAAAAAATTAATTTTTTAAAAAACGTTTCCTGATCAGGCTGCC
>NW_027976997.1:0-205 GCF_054177405.1 Leptonychotes weddellii
ACACTGCATCTAGAACTAATGATGTAATGTATGGGGATTAACATAAGAATAAAAAAAAAAAAAAAAGAAAGTATTAATAGTCTTTCAGACTTAAACCTGCTTCCACATCTACAGCTTGAATCCTTACGTCCTCCACTGGTGAGAGATGCATTTAGGTGTCAGCAAGATAGCTGGGGCCACTGAAAATCACGGGCGATATACAAGT
>NW_027976998.1:0-1098 GCF_054177405.1 Leptonychotes weddellii
GCATCTCAATGACAAAGCAGCAAAGCACCAGAGCTCAGAGAAGGTGTCCACATGACTGTTGTTTGAGGGCCTGGAAGCAGGCAGAGCTCCTTGGGGTGTAAAGGGTTTGGGAATTAGTAACAGGAAGGTGATAATTGAGTCTCAAGAGTGAAGGAGGCCCCCAAGAGAGAGTGTGGGAGGAGAAGATGAAGAACAGAGAACCAAGGGTAGCCCTGGAATCGCTAGCTGGATTCTGCCCATGGACTCCTCTGAAGTCAGAAATAGCCAGTGGACTATGGCTGCCGCAGGGGAGTGAGCAGTTAGACACAGAGAACTTTCTTACTATGAAGACAGAAAGTTTAGTGGTTAGGAAGGTAGGTGTGAAGTCCAGCTCCCCCTCTTATTCACCACATGACCCTGGGAAAGTGACTTGTACTCTCTATGCCTCAGTTTCCACATATGTAAAATGAGGACAACAGCTGTACCTGCCTCACCAGTTGTCAAGAGGCTGAAATGAGAGATGATCATGTAAAACTCTGTGTTCAATATGAGTTAGATGGTGGAGGTGGTGATGATAGTTATGGTGGTGATGATGATGATGACCGTGACAGTATGGTGGAGACGTTGGCAATGGTGGTGGTGATGATGATAGTGGGGATGGTGGACATGATGATGATGGTGCTCAGGATACTGATGAGAATAATGTAGATGATGATAGTCGAGATGATGATGGAAATGATGGTGGAAATGATGATGGGGATGATGGTGGAGATGATGATGGAGATGATAGTGGGGATGATGGTGGAGATGATGGTGGGGATGATGGAGATGATGATGGAGATGGTGGAGATGATGACAGTGGAGATGATGATGGAGATGATGGTAGGGATGATGGAGATGATGGTGGGGATGATGGAGATGATGGTGGAGATGATGGTGGGGATGATGGAGATGATGATGGAGATGGTGGAGATGATGACAGTGGAGATGATGATGGAGATGATGGAGATGATGGTGGGGATGATGGTGGAGATGATAGTGGAGAAGACGATGATGATAGAGATGAGAGTAGCAGTGGTAATGATGATGATGATTGGTATGGACTGAATGTGCCCCCCC
>NW_027976999.1:0-205 GCF_054177405.1 Leptonychotes weddellii
TAAAAGTTCCGATTTTGTGCTCCGTGGTTCTATCACTTGCCAGAAGCGGCCGACGGAGGCCCCTCCCCCGCCGTCTATCCTCCCGAATATCGCCTCGGATTCACTTCTCCGCACGTCCTACCTTCCAGAAAGTGGTCGCTTTTCTGATGAGAGAGTTGTTGCTCTTCTTTTCTTCGATCTCCTGTTGAGTTTGTAGGTGTTCAGA
>NW_027977000.1:0-205 GCF_054177405.1 Leptonychotes weddellii
ATCTGTGTGGCGCAGTCGGTTGAGCGTCCAGCTCTTGGTTTCACCTCAGGTGGTGATCTCGGGGTCATGGGATCGAGCCCCGCGTCGGGCTCCGTGCTTAGTAGAGAGTCTGTTTGACATTCTTTCTCCCTCTCCCTCTGCCCCTCCTACTCATGCTCATCTGTCTCTCTCTGAAATAAATAAATCTTTAAAAAAAAAAATGCAC
>NW_027977001.1:0-205 GCF_054177405.1 Leptonychotes weddellii
AAGAAATGGAAAAATGTTCCATGCTCATGGATTGGAAGAACAAATATTGTGAAGATGTCAATGCTACCTAGAGCAATCTACACATTCAATGCAATCCCCATCAAAATACCATCCACTTTTTTCAAAGAAATGGAACAAATCATCCTAAAATTTGTATGGAACCAGAAAAGACCCCGCATAGCCAGAGGAATGTTGAAAAAGAAAA
>NW_027977002.1:0-205 GCF_054177405.1 Leptonychotes weddellii
CTGGCTGCTTTGTTCAGCTCGCTCGGACAGCTCGCTCGAGGACTGATTTCCTTTGCTCTGCTGGCTCGCCCAGCCTGTCAAAAGTTCAGTGCCTCCTGGAAGAATGAAGGGGGGGAAATCGGAGGGGGAGACGAACCATGAGAGACGATGGACTCTGAGAAACAAACTGAGGGTTCTAGAGGGGAGGGGGGTGGGAGGATGGGTT
>NW_027977003.1:0-205 GCF_054177405.1 Leptonychotes weddellii
CTGTTACACCAACCACATTCCTTGGTGATTCCAGTCTCTGCTGGCCCTGGAGGGTCAGCCCCTCTTCAGGGTCGGGCTCTGTCTTGTTCGCTGTTGTATCTCCTGGGGCCTGGCCTGGAGCTGGCGGTCACCACCACCGGAGCCTCCCCAGAACCCTCCCCAGAACCGCCTTCCTTCAGCACCTGCTGTGTGCCTGTGGGGGGGG
>NW_027977004.1:0-205 GCF_054177405.1 Leptonychotes weddellii
TTTTTTTTTTTTTTTTTAAAGATTTTATTTATTTATTTGACAGAGAAAGACACAGCGAGAGAGGGAACACAAACGGGGAGTGGGAGAGGGAGAAGCAGACTCCCTGCCGAGCAGGGAACCCGATGCGGGACTCGATCCCGGGACTCCAGGATCATGACCTGAGCCGAAGGCAGTCGCTTAACCAACTGAGCCACCCAGGCGCCCT
>NW_027977005.1:0-205 GCF_054177405.1 Leptonychotes weddellii
CCTTCTCCTCAGCTCCGGCATCTTTGGCATCCTTAGCAGGGCAAACCCTCGAGCAAGTCGAGCAAAATCAAGATCTGATTCAACCAAAACGGCAGAGTTAGCACACCCAAAATAGAGTCATGAGCACCAACCCAAGGAAGATGGCTGCTGGCTAGCCGAATGATCTAATGGGTTCATTTTAATTAGAATTAAAAGAATTACATTT
>NW_027977006.1:0-205 GCF_054177405.1 Leptonychotes weddellii
TTCTCTTATAGAAGTTTCCAGTAAAACCTGACACTCTTCTGCATCAAGTCTTGATTTGTTGGTCTGGCTTTCACAGTCCAGGAAATAAGAGCCTAAAACAACACTAAAGTCTCTTTCACTTACTATGATGCCATTTTCATTCTTTGCTTTTCACTACCAGGCACCATGCATTATTTCACCCCTCCCCTTAAAACAAACAAACAAA
>NW_027977007.1:0-205 GCF_054177405.1 Leptonychotes weddellii
TTTTTTTTTTTTTTAAAGATTTTATTTATTTATTTGACAGAGAAAGACACAGCGAGAGAGGGAACACAAGCAGGGGGAGTGGGAGAGGGAGAAGCAGACTCCCCGCCGAGCAGGGAGCCCGATGCGGGACTCGATCCAGGGACTCCAGGATCATGACCTGAGCCGAAGGCAGTCGCTTAACCAACTGAGCCACCCAGGCACCCTA
>NW_027977008.1:0-205 GCF_054177405.1 Leptonychotes weddellii
CCTTCTCCTCAGCTCCGGCATCTTTGGCATCCTTAGCAGGGCAAACCCTCGAGCAAGTCGAGCAAAATCAAGATCTGATTCAACCAAAACGGCAGAGTTAGCACACCCAAAATAGAGTCATGAGCACCAACCCAAGGAAGATGGCTGCTGGCTAGCCGAATGATCTAATGGGTTCATTTTAATTAGAATTAAAAGAATTGCATTT
>NW_027977009.1:0-1098 GCF_054177405.1 Leptonychotes weddellii
TTCCTTTTCTAGCTCTTCTTCTCTGGCAACAGTTCCTCTTTTTGCCTAGAAGCCCACAAGAGGGTGCTGCGTCCCTTTTAGACCACACCTCCTGTATCGGCCCAGAGAGCTAGGCGGAGCTACAAAATCATCACAAAATAAGGCAGATGGGTTGGTGGAAGCTCTGATTTTTCACAGGGTACGAGAGCCAGTGAGGAATTTTAAGTAGCACAGGTAAAGTGGTCTGAGGTCACTAAATGTTCTACCATTATCTTGCTAACCTTAACAACCTTGATAATCCCGATTAATGTTAGCACATCAGGTTTCCAGTACTTAAACCTCATTCCTACCAGTAATACTACATTTATTGTATCTTACTGCGTGCCAGCTGCTAGGGTAGTTATTATCCCCATTTTACAGATGAGGAAAGCCAGGCACAGAGAGGCTTTGCACCAAGTTTGAGTGCCAGATATGGGTCTCAAGCCTAGTCTGTTGATTTCAGTGTATTCTTCCCCTCCCCCTGCCCCTTAAGTTCTATCTTCCACAAAATTTAGTTCCACTAACATTTATATTTTATTTTTTTATTTTTTATTTTTTATTTTTTTAAAGATTTTTATTTATTTATTTTGAGACAGAGAGAATGAGAGACAGAGAGCATGAGAGGGAGGAGGGTCAGAGGGAGATGCAGACTCCCTGCCAAGCAGGGAGCCCGAGGCGGGACTCGATCCCGGGACTCCAGGATCATGACCTGAGCCGAAGGCAGTCGCTTAACCAACTGAGCCACCCAGGCGCCCCTAACATTTATATTTTAAAACCAGAATGCACACTCAAGGGAGAAGATATTCATTGAATTGACAGCATGTTGTATTGCACAAAGCAAGGGACTCTAGCGTCCAGAACTACAGTGCCCTTCACAGAGCTAAAGGTTACCTTAGACACTGTCCACTTGATTGAGAGTGGGAAGTTATTTGCTTACCATCACTATGAATCCAACCTCTTTTACCTCATCTTTTTTTTTTTTTTTAAAGATTTTATTTATTTATTTGAGAGAGAGAGAGCGCAAGAGGGGGTAGGGTTAGAGGGAGAAGCAGACTCCCCGCCGAGCAGGGAGCCCGATGC
>NW_027977010.1:0-205 GCF_054177405.1 Leptonychotes weddellii
CGCATTGGGCTCCCTGCTCGGCGGGGAGTCTGCTTCTCCCTCTGACCCTCCCCCCTCTCATGCTCTCTCTATCTCATTCTCTCTCTCAAATAAATAAATAAAATCTTTAAAAAAAAAAAAAGCAATTTCTCTTGCCATAAGGCCAGCAGAAAAAAAGGAAAAAAAAAAATTAATTTTTTAAAAAACGTTTCCTGATCAGATCAGG
>NW_027977011.1:0-205 GCF_054177405.1 Leptonychotes weddellii
GGGGGCGGAGCAAGATGGCGGAGGAGTAGGAGACCTGGATTTCATCTCCTCTCAGGAATTCAGCTGGATAGGGATCAAACCATTCTGAACACCTACAAACCCAACAGGAGATCGAAGAAAGGAATAGCAACAACTCTCTGAACAGAAAAGCGACCACTTTCTGGAAGGTAGGACGTGCGGAGAAGTGAATCCGAGGCGATATTCG
>NW_027977012.1:0-205 GCF_054177405.1 Leptonychotes weddellii
GGAACAATTGCTAAATGAGGAGAATAATGCAGAAGTGGCCTTTTTCACTGTAAGAGATGAAACGTACTCCCAACTATATGGGACTAAAGGTAAAGATTGCCGAGCAAGAGACAGACCTTAGCAAGGAGCAGCCCCAACACCCCAAAAAAAGTCCTGTCCAAAGCCCTTCTCAGGTGCTGAGTTACTGGAAGCAGGAACTAGGCAG
>NW_027977013.1:0-205 GCF_054177405.1 Leptonychotes weddellii
AGTGGGGGGTGGGGTGGGAGGGATGGGGTGACTGGGTGATAGACACTGGGGAGGGTATGTGCTCTGGTAAGCGCTGTGAATTGTGCAAGACTGTTGAATCTCAGATCTGTACCTCTGAAACAAATAATGCAATATATGTTAAGAAAAAAAAAAGAAGAAGAAGGTAGCGGGAGGGGAAGAATGAAGCGGGGGAAATCGGAGGGGT
>NW_027977014.1:0-205 GCF_054177405.1 Leptonychotes weddellii
GTTCCATGGGTGGGTCCCTTTATGCAGCCTGCTGATGGAGAGCCAACAGCTTCTGACCCTCACTTCCTCAGCCCCAGTAAGTGCCAGTGACTTTCCCTTGTCCTGCCTGAATGCAAGCCAACCTCTCTCTCCAAACCGAAGGAGCTGCCACCACTCCTCTGAGCCCAGCTCCCTCCTGCCACCAAGCCCAAGCCCTAGCAAGCAA
>NW_027977015.1:0-205 GCF_054177405.1 Leptonychotes weddellii
TTTTTTTTTTTTTTAAAGATTTTTTTTATTTATTTATTTGAGACAGAGAGAATGAGAGACAGAGAGCATGAGAGGGAGGAGGGTCAGAGGGAGAAGCAGACTCCCTGCCGAGCAGGGAGCCCGATGCGGGACTCGATCCTGGGACTCCAGGATCATGACCTGAGCCGAAGGCAGTCGCTTAACCAACTGAGCCACCCAGGCGCCC
>NW_027977016.1:0-205 GCF_054177405.1 Leptonychotes weddellii
TATTTGTTTAATGTTTTAAAACTTAAGACACTTTAGGGCATCTGTCTGGCTCAGTCCATAGAGCATACAACTCCTGATCTCATGGTCAGGAATTCAAGCCCCAGATTGGGTGTAGAGGTTACTTTAAAAAAAAACTGAAGACACTTTAAATTTCTAAAGACAAAAGATTAATAAAAGTAACTTTGCTTTTCAAATGTGACTTTTT
>NW_027977017.1:0-205 GCF_054177405.1 Leptonychotes weddellii
ATATACGATTTCCTCTAACAAGTCAAGAACATGCACGAAGTGAAGACCTGGAGAGACGGAAACCCATCTAATTAGGAGTGAGTTTCTCTGTTTTTCTCTTGGCTGAGGGAGTAGTTGGCTGCATGACAACCCCAGGGAAGAGAACATTGGGATACGGAGCAGGGCAGAGGGCAAACAGAACATGAAGACGGGGTGTGGGTGGAAG
>NW_027977018.1:0-205 GCF_054177405.1 Leptonychotes weddellii
ACAGGTACCTCCTTGACTCACAGGAAATGTGATGGCTAATTGTTCTCCTTGAACATTTTTCTCAAATTATGATTTTTGTTCACTGCAATGCAAAGAAAACACAGCATACATCATCCACATTCCAGGTATTCATCAAATTCTCTCTATTTGTATATTCAGGTACCAAGAAATCTGGAGCTCCCGCCTTGGTTTCCTAGGACTGACC
>NW_027977019.1:0-205 GCF_054177405.1 Leptonychotes weddellii
CCAGGACCTGCCCCAAAGCCCAGAGCTTCTGCAAGGCAGCCACTGCTGGAGCTTAGCCCTGATGCCTGAGGGAATTCCAGGCTAAGGGAACAGCATATGCAAAAGCTCCGAAAGTATGGGAAGTTCCGAAAGCCCAAGTAGTCAGTGTAACTGGAGCCTAGAGAGGAAACAGGAGCTTGGGGAGCCAGTCACAGCTGGAAGGCCT
>NW_027977020.1:0-1097 GCF_054177405.1 Leptonychotes weddellii
CATCTCGGCTCTTTCCACAGTTTGGCTATTGTAGACATTGCTGCTATGAACATTGGGGTGCATATGGCCCTTCTTTTCACTACATCTGTGTCTTTGGGGTAAATACCCAGGAGTGCAATTGCTGGGTCATACAGTAGCTCTATTTTTAAATTTTTGAGGCACCTCCACACTGTTTTCCAAAGTGGCTGTACCAACTTGCATTCCCACCAACAGGGTAAGAGGGTTCCCCTTTCTCCGCATCCTCTCCAACATTTGTTGTTTCTTTCCCTGTCCATTTTTGCCATTCTAACTGGTTTAAGGTGGTATCTGAATGTGGTTTTGATTTGAATTTCCCTGATGGCTAATGATGATGAACATTTTTTCATGTGTATGTTAGCCATTTGTATGTCTTCTTCAGAGAAGTGTCTTTTCATATCTTCTGCCCATTTTTTGACTTATTTGTTTTTTGGGTGTTGAGTTTGAGAAGTTCTTTATAAATCTTGGATACCAGCCCTTTATCTGTAGTGTCATTTGCAAATATCTTCTCCCATTCTGTGGGTTGCCTCTTTGTTTCGTTGACTGTTTCCTTTGCATAAGGATTTGAAAAGTTTTGATAAATAAGATGAAATTATGTAAAGGCAAGGAGAAAAGAAATAAGTTGTCCTTTGAAAGTGGTAAATTCTTGAGAGGACATAAATTCTTTTTTCTTAAGATTTTATTCATTTATTTGTCAGAGAAAGTGAGAGAGAGAGAGAGAGCACAAGTAGGAGGAGCTGCAGGAGAGGGAAGCAGGCTCCCCACTGAGCAAGGAGCTGGATGCAGGACTCAATCCCAGGATCCTGGAATCATGACCTGAGCCATTGGCAGATGCTTAACTGACTGAGCCACCCAGGTGAGAGGACATAAATTCTTACTTATTTGGGAACTTAACACATGTTCTTTGGAGTCATATTTTGGAAAATGCTTAATACTTCTGCAAAAGTTGCTATTTTTTTAATAAAAAAATTGGAATCCTACCAAATCTTAGAAATCTGTATAGCTTGTTTACTCAAAATTATGATAGTTATTGAAATGGATTACTTGTTACAATTGTTGATAATAAAAGTAATGGGAAAGTG
>NW_027977021.1:0-205 GCF_054177405.1 Leptonychotes weddellii
AGCACGGGGAGGCAAGTGGCTCTCACTCTCTTCTGAGTTCAGGTGGCGCTTGCTCACACGTGCCTTGTGTCACTGCTTCCCCCTCGAGAGCGGGAGCTATTTAGGATCAGGGGCGGGGACTGACTGTCGTTCCTTTGCATGGAACACTTGGCTAATGTGGGCACCTCCGGGTGACTGTTGAGGGCATGCTTGCGTCAGTATCTGG
>NW_027977022.1:0-205 GCF_054177405.1 Leptonychotes weddellii
AACGTTTACTAATAAATTAGGTTATTTGCAGATAACCTAATACTATATATAGAAAATCCTAAAGACTCCACCAAAACACTATTAGAACTAATAAATGAGGAGCACCTGGGTGGCTCAGTCATTAAGCATCTGCCTTCATGGGGCGCCTAGGTGGCTTGGTTGGTTAGGCATCAGCCTTTGGCTGAGGTCAGGACCCTGGAATCAA
>NW_027977023.1:0-205 GCF_054177405.1 Leptonychotes weddellii
GTGTACTTCACCCCGGAAGAGTGGGCTTTGCTGGATCGTGGTCAGAGGAGGCTCTACAGAGAGGTGATGCTGGAGACCTGCAGGAACCTGGCCTCGCTGGGTAAGGACGGCTCCACCCCTTCACTAGAGTTTTAGGGAATGAACGTTTCTTACAAGAGTTTGATCTTACTGGGGCGGAGGAATGGGAATATATTGAAGAAGAGAC
>NW_027977024.1:0-205 GCF_054177405.1 Leptonychotes weddellii
ATACACAGAGAGAATTCCAGAGGGTCCACGTGTCCGTTTCCACTTGCCTCATTGGAATCCCAGTATGAGAGACTGCACTGCGCTTCTAATATAAACCACTTTCCCTTTCAGGCATCACCTGTGGGCCCTGACACCCACTGTACAGAAAGCTTCCAAAGAAGCATCTGGGCATTTTGTGACCATATACCAGTCTGTCGAACGAGAT
>NW_027977025.1:0-205 GCF_054177405.1 Leptonychotes weddellii
CCCCTCTAAAATTAAATAAATAAATCTTTTTAAAAAAGCTAAACTTTGGTTATTTATTAAAGAAGGGGCCATCTTTTTTTTAAATTTTTTATTGTTATGTTAATCACCATACATTACATCATTAGTTTTTGATGTAGTGTTCCATGATTCATTGTTTGTGCATAACACCCAGTGCTCCATGCAGAACGTGCCCTCCTCACTACCC
>NW_027977026.1:0-205 GCF_054177405.1 Leptonychotes weddellii
ATATATACAATGGAATATTACTCAGCCATCAGAAAGGATGAATACCCAACTTTTACATCAACATGGATGGGACTGGAGGAGATTATGCTAAGTGAAATAAGTCAAGCAGAGAAAGTCAATTATCATATGGTTTCACTTATTTGTGGAACATAAGGAATAGCATGGAGGACATTAGGAGAAGGAAGGGAAAAATGAAGGGAGGGAA
>NW_027977027.1:0-205 GCF_054177405.1 Leptonychotes weddellii
CATGATTCATTGTTTGTGCATAACACCCAGTGCTCCATGCAGAATGTGCCCTCCTCAATACCCACCACCAGGCTAACCCATCCTCCCACCCCCCTCCCCTCTAGAACCCTCAGTTTGTTTTTCAGAGTCCATCGTCTCTCATGGTTCGTCCACCCCTCCGATTTCCCCCGCTTCATTCTTCCCCTCCCGCTACCTTCTTCTTCTT
>NW_027977028.1:0-205 GCF_054177405.1 Leptonychotes weddellii
TCGGCAGGAAGCCTGCTTCTCCCTCTCCCACTCCCCCTGCTTGTGTTCCCTCTCTCGCTGCCTCTCTTTCTGTTGAATAAATAAATAAAATCTTTAAAAAAAACTTCAAAAAACAATAATTCTGGGACTTTGTAGTAGGCAAGAACTTTTTAGATGGGATACAAAGAGCAGAAACCCCAAAACACCGATAACATCAAAATGTAAA
>NW_027977029.1:0-205 GCF_054177405.1 Leptonychotes weddellii
TGTCAATTACCTGGTTTTCTATAAACTGAACATAGAATACTTTCCGATTAAAAATAGAAATTAATTCTTTTATAAATGAAAGAAAGAATAAGGAATATAGTCAGTCTCCACTTCAAGTCACCAACATAGAAGGGCGGAACGAGGGGATCAGGGTTCAAGCTTTGGCTTTGCCAACAGGTGGCCCAATGTTCGATCTCACGTCTTT
>NW_027977030.1:0-205 GCF_054177405.1 Leptonychotes weddellii
AGAAGACATGAACAGACACTTCTCTGAAGAAGACATACAAATGGCTAACAGACACATGAAAAAATGTTCATCATCATTAGCCATCAGGGAAATTCAAATCAAAACCACATTGAGATACCACCTTACACCAGTTAGAATGGCAAAAATGGACAGGGAAAGAAACAACAAATGTTGGAGAGGTTGTGGAGAAAGGGGAACCCTCTTA
>NW_027977031.1:0-1097 GCF_054177405.1 Leptonychotes weddellii
GGCCCACCTCAAGAATCAAGAAAAATCTAAAATAAACAACCTTACCTTACACCTAAAGGAGCTAGAAAGGAACAAACAAAACCTAAAACAAGCAGAAGGGAGAGAATAGTAAAGATTAGAGCAGAAATAAATGATATAGAAACTAACAAAACAATAGAACAGAGCACTGAAACCAAGAGCTGGTTCTTTGAGAAGATCAGCAACATTGAGAAACATCTAGCCAGACTTATCAAGGGAAAAAAGAGAGAGTGCCCAAATTATTAAAATCACAAACGAGAGAGGAGAAATAACAACCAACAGCACAGAAATACAATTGTGAGATAATATTATGACCAATGTATATGCCAATAAATTAGACAGCCTAAAGAAATGGATAAATTCCTAAAACATATAAATTACAAAAGCTGAAACAGGAAGAAATAAGAAATTTGAATGGACCAATTACTAGCAAGGAGATCAAATCAGTAATCAAAAAACTCCCAACCAACAAAAGTTCAGGACCAGATGGTTTCACAGGCGAATTCCAGCAAACATTTAAAGAAGACATTATATCTATCCTATTCTAACTAGTCCAAAAAATTCAAAAAGGAAAACTTGCAAATTATTTCTATGAAGCATGTATTGCGCTGATGCCAAAACTACATCAAGACATGACAATAAAAGGAGAACTACAGGCCAATATCTCGGATGAACATAGATGCAGAAATCCTCAACAAAATACTAACAAAAAACAGAATCCAACAATACATTTAAAAAATCTTTTGCTATGATCAAGTGGGATTTATTCCTGTGTTGAAAAGGTGGTTCAATATTCACAAATCAATCAACGTGATTCATGGCATCAATAAGAGAAAGAATAAGAACCATATGATCATTTCAAGAAACATAGAAAAAGCATTTAGCAAAGTACAACACCCATTCACGATAAAAACTCTCAACAAAGTAAGTTTGAAGAGAACAAACCTCAGCATAATAAAGGCCATATATTAAAAACGCACACATAACATCATACTTACTGGGGGAAACTGAAAGATTTTCCTCTAAGACCAGGAACAAGACAATGATTTGCGTTTTTGCAATTTTAACTAACATACTAC
>NW_027977032.1:0-205 GCF_054177405.1 Leptonychotes weddellii
CCCCAGTGATGAGTGACGTTGAGCACCTTTTCATGTGTCTGTTGGCCCTCTGTGTGTCTTCTTTGGAAAACGTCTGTGCAGATCTTCTGCCCGTTTTTCAGTCGCATTGTTTATTTTTTGCTCCTGAGTTGTAGGAGTTCTTTGTCTGTGTTGGGTGTTAGCTCCTCGTCAGATCCATGACGTGCGGTGATTTTCTCCCAACAAG
>NW_027977033.1:0-205 GCF_054177405.1 Leptonychotes weddellii
CCTGGGAGATGGTCTATCTTAGTGAATTTTTTTTTTCTTTGACTTAAGGTCAGTTTATATTTATTTTTTTTTTATTCTTATGTAAATCCCCATACATTACATCATTAGTTTTAGATGAAGTGTTCCATGATTCATTGTTTGTGCATAACACCCAGTGCTCCATGCAGAATGTGCCCTCCTCAATACCCACCACCAGGCTCCCCCC
>NW_027977034.1:0-205 GCF_054177405.1 Leptonychotes weddellii
CTCCACCAACCCTCAGTTTGTTTCCTGAGATTAAGAATTCCTCATATCAGTGAGGTCATATGATACATGTCTTTCTCTGATTGACTTATTTCGCTCAGCACAATACCCGGAGGGTATTTCAACACAGTCGCCCGACTCTAGGGCCTGGTATCAAGTGCTAAGCCACAGAAAGGGCCCAGGCCAGCAGCCAGCAGGACGAGGAAGC
>NW_027977035.1:0-205 GCF_054177405.1 Leptonychotes weddellii
AGGCCATTGTGGTTCACGTGAGCAGGTGTCTCTGGTCCCTCTGTGGTGTCAGAGTGGAATGACCTGAGTTGAGCTCCCTTGGTTACCTTGAAACCGATATTCAGGCTGCTGTGGCTTGTTCAGACCTTCATCTCGCTGTATCTCACTCCCCAGGGCTGTTTGCTGCCTGCTGAGGGACATCAGTGGATCAGAGGTGGAGCCTGTG
>NW_027977036.1:0-205 GCF_054177405.1 Leptonychotes weddellii
TCTTTCTTTTTTTTTTTTAAAGATTTTATTTATTTATTTGAGAGAGAGAGAATGAGAGACAGAGAGCATGAGAGGGAAGAGGGCAGAGGGAGAAGCAGACCCCCTGCTGAGCAGGGAGCCCGATGTGGGACTCGATCCCGGGACTCCAGGATCATGACCTGAGCCGAAGGCAGTCGCTTAACCAACTGAGCCACCCAGGTGCCCC
>NW_027977037.1:0-205 GCF_054177405.1 Leptonychotes weddellii
CTAATGTTCTCCAGAATTTTCTTTTTTTTTTAAGATCATTTATTTATTTATTTACGAGAGAGAGCAGAACAAACGAGAGAGAACACGAGTTGGGGAGAGGGGCAGAGGGAAAGGGAGAAGCAGGCTCCCCACTGAGCAGGGAGCCCGATGTAGGGCTTTATCCCAGGACCCCGGGATCATGACCTGAGCCGAAGACAGATGCTTA
>NW_027977038.1:0-205 GCF_054177405.1 Leptonychotes weddellii
CACAACAACTTTTGCCTAAGTATTGTTATATATTTGCTGTTGTCTTAACTGCTGACAAAGAGAGTAAATTGCAAAAAAAAAAAAAAAAAAAAAGAGGGGGCAACAAATTTCTTCCCAAACTGGTATACATGCAATTTGCAATGTATCTTTGAAGTGTCTCCCGTCAGGAGATGGAGTACCCCTTACACTGGAATGGCCTTATGAC
>NW_027977039.1:0-205 GCF_054177405.1 Leptonychotes weddellii
TGGAAAGAGCCAAGATGTCCATCGACAGATGAATGGATAATGATGAATGGTGGTATATATATACATTGTATATATATACAATGGAATATTATGCAGTCATCAAAAGGAATGAGATCTTGCCATTTGCAACGACGTGGATGGAACTGGAGGGTATTATGTTGAGTGAAATAAGTCAAACAGAGAAAGACATGTATCATATGACCTC
>NW_027977040.1:0-205 GCF_054177405.1 Leptonychotes weddellii
TGGACGAAGGATACTACACAAGTAACGGAGTAGCCTACCTTCCAATAGGTCACGGGCTTGAGCAATGGACATGACAACTGGGCAACTAGAATGAACTCAAGTCAAGAATCCTTTTCTCCATGATGATGTAGAATCATGAACAACCTCAAAGAAGGGCTCTCTAGTAATTAATATTAAAGGTGTTGACAAGGGAGTTCAGGGTGAG
>NW_027977041.1:0-205 GCF_054177405.1 Leptonychotes weddellii
TGTTTTTTTGTTTGTTTTTTGTTTTGTTTTGTTTTGTTTTTTAGGGACTAACACACCCTTTTAATATGTTTTTAAATATTTTTAAGGTTTAAAAGTGTTTAAAGTTTGTAATTCCTAGTAGGAAAACATTATCTGAATGACTACCCTAATGGCAAACCACTATAGAATGTTTCAGTTGCATGTGGGGCAGAGGGGTAGGGATTCT
>NW_027977042.1:0-1097 GCF_054177405.1 Leptonychotes weddellii
AATTTTTCCCAGGAATATTTTATAGTTTTCAGTGTGTAAGCCTTTTACATCTCTTCAGACTTTTCTAAGTATTTTATACTTTTGATGCTATTATAAGTAATATTTTTTTAAATTTCAATTTCTAATTGTTTATTGCTAGGTATTAGAGATAAATTAATTTTTTGTATATTGATCTTTTTCCTGCAAACTTGATAAACTCGTTTATTAGTTCTAGTAACCTTTTTATAGATTCCATCAGGTTTTCTCCATAGATGATCATTTTATCTGCAAATAAAGATAGTTTTGCTTCTTCCTTTCCATTTTGAATACCTTTTCTTTCTTTTTCTTGCTGTATTGCACTGACTGGAACCTTCAGTGCACTATCAAATAGAAGTAATGAGAGAAGACTTCCTTTCCTTTGTGCTGATCTTGGAGAGAAAGCATTTGTCTTTCACTATTAAATATGATGTTCGGGATTTTTCTGTAGAAGTCCTTGGCATGCCTACTCAAGTAACTCCTTTAGCACTAATTTAATTCTCTGTGTTTCCATTTATAGGATTTTACCTAGCCATATGGCCTGCTGTCTCTGCCAATTCAAAAATAATATTGAGGTTGTCTGCAAGACAGTCAAGCTGCATTGTGACAGTGAATGTCTGACAAATGCCACACATTGTGGTGAGTCTGAATTGCCTCATGATAAATTTTTTAATTTTTATTTTATTTATGTTTTTTTTATTTTTAATCAACAATGATAAAATCTTTAACTAATGATGTCATTGCATTATTTTTATTCATTCAGAGTCAAATCCCTAAATCTCTCTTTTTTTAAAAAAGATTTATTTATTTATTTGAGAGAGAGAGTGCACGTGAGTCAAGGGAGGGACAGAGGGAGAGAATCTCAGGCAGACTCCCCGCTGAGTGTGGAGCCCAACGCGGGGCTCGATCCCATGACCTTGAGATCATGACCTGAGCCAAACCAAGAGTTGTATGCTTGAGCCACCCAAACACTCTTCAAATCTCTAAATTTCTAAGAACTATTCCTTTGTTAAAAGTCAGATTCTCAGTTATGTTATTAAATTAATTACCCCCAAATGAAAACTTGTTCATATAGTACATCA
>NW_027977043.1:0-205 GCF_054177405.1 Leptonychotes weddellii
GGGACAGCGTGATTGACCAGGACCTTGAATGCTAGGCTGAAAGGGGGATATTCAGGCAGCAATAGGGAGGTTCTGTCGGGTCTTGAGCAGGTGACGGTTGTAATAAGATCGATGTTCAAGGCAGATTATTCTGTCAGTTGAATCCAGGATGAATTGAAGCCGTGGGAATTGGTGGTGGGGAGGCTGGTTAGCATCCTGCGGAATG
>NW_027977044.1:0-205 GCF_054177405.1 Leptonychotes weddellii
TTGGCTTCCACCTGAGTGGGGGGCGGTCTCTTGATGGGAACCCCATATTCACATTCCATTTACTTTTTTTTTATTCTTATGTTAATCCCCATGCATTACATCATTAGTTTTAGATGTAGTGTTCCATGATTCATTGTTTGTGCATAACACCCAGTGCTCCATGCAGAATGTGCCCTCCTCAATACCCACCACCAGGCTCTCCGCT
>NW_027977045.1:0-205 GCF_054177405.1 Leptonychotes weddellii
TTTTATTTTTTTTTTATTTTTTTTTAAAGATTTTATTTATTTATTTGAGAGAGAGAGAATGAGAGACAGAGAGCACGAGAGGGAAGAGGGCAGAGGGAGAAGCAGACCCCCCGCTGAGCAGGGAGCCCGATGTGGGACTCGATCCCGGGACTCCAGGATCATGACCTGAGCCGAAGGCAGTCGCTTAACCAACTGAGCCACCCAG
>NW_027977046.1:0-205 GCF_054177405.1 Leptonychotes weddellii
TCAGCTTCATCATCACCTGGCTGCTGCTTGTATTTGGCCAGGGAGTGAAGGCCATGCAGGTGCTGGAGTTCTTCTATGGCATGGTCACCGCCACTGAGGTGGCCTACTATGCCTACATTTACAGCGTGGTCAGCCCCGAACACTACCAGAAAGTGAGCGGCTACTGCAGGAGCATCACGCTGGTGGCCTACACGGCGGCCTCGGT
>NW_027977047.1:0-205 GCF_054177405.1 Leptonychotes weddellii
GAGCCGTCGGGCCCCAGCGCCGGGTACAGCACCCGGGGCGCGTTGTCGTTGCGGTCGCCCACCAACACGCGCAGGCTCACGTTGGCGCTGAGCGCGGGCGAGCCCTGGTCGCGGGCCTGCAGGGTCAGCTCGAAGGCGCGCAGCTGCTCGTGGTCGAAGGCGCGCTGCGCGAACACCACCCCGCTCTGCGCGCTCACGGACACGT
>NW_027977048.1:0-205 GCF_054177405.1 Leptonychotes weddellii
ACTAGCCCTTAGGATTTACATAGTTGTGTTTGCTTTCAAGAATTGCATATTCTGGAGTTAAATTAAGGCATGTCCACTAAAAACACCACTATACTTTTGATAAAAGTCCTGTTATAAAACAGCATATCCCAAACTTTTTGGTCTCAAGACTTCTTAAAGCTTATTGAAGTTTCCAAATAGCTTTCATTCATGCAGTTTATATCTA
>NW_027977049.1:0-205 GCF_054177405.1 Leptonychotes weddellii
GGCTGTCCTTTGTTGAAGATCAGTCGGGCTACAGGACAAGGGTGACAAGCCTCAAAGCTGAGCAGGGCAGATCCCTGAGCAGCCACGACCCTGTGGTGCTCACAAAGCATGAGGTGGAAGGGGAAAGGGGAGAGGGTCAGCTGGGGTGGGGCAGGATCGGGGAGGCTCAGGGAGGGCCCTGCTGCCTGACCCTGGGAGCAGAGTC
>NW_027977050.1:0-205 GCF_054177405.1 Leptonychotes weddellii
TTATGGGTAAAACAGAAAAGCATAAAGTTTTCTTTTAATGTTTTTTAGTTTGAGAAAACTCATTTATGTGTTCTAGAACTTACATAGTTATTTGTAAAACACACATTTTAGAAGCACCAACTATTTTCTGATTGGTGCAGGTAAGGAAGTAACAGGAAGGGTCAGGAAGGAGCCCCCTCTGTGCTCCTGACGCAGTGGTTCTGTC
>NW_027977051.1:0-205 GCF_054177405.1 Leptonychotes weddellii
GGTGGGAGGAAGGCAGGGGCAGAGGAAGGCAGAGGAAGTAAGGAGGTGAGCAGGTCTCACCATGAAGGGGACATTTGAGCAAAGACCAAAGGTGGAACAGTGAGGACGCTAGACGCTAGCACGCTAGAGCAGAGTGAGGGAGAAGGACGGGGCAGATCAGTCAGGGCCCTCAGAGCGCTTTGCGTTTGCGCTGAGTCCCGCTGGA
>NW_027977052.1:0-205 GCF_054177405.1 Leptonychotes weddellii
CTTTGTCAAAGCATATAGAATAGTACAACACAAAGTGCAATCTTAATGTATGCAAATGTTTAAAAATCATTTTGGAGGTCAGGGGATCTGTATTGAAAACAGAATGTGACAAAGGAATCAAAACATATTATAATGTATGAACAACCTCACTGAATATTGTGAGGAATTAGGGTGCTGACCTAAATAACTTTGGAAATCAGTGGAG
>NW_027977053.1:0-1097 GCF_054177405.1 Leptonychotes weddellii
AGATGCCCTTCAACAGATGAATGGATAAAGAAGATGTGGTCCATATATACAATGGAATATTACTCAGCCATCAGAAAGGATGAATACCCAACTTTCACATCAACATGGATGGGACTGGAGAAGATTATGCTAAGTGAACTAAATCAAGCAGAGAAAGTCAATTATCATATGGTTTCACTTATTTGTGGGACATAAGGAATAGCATGGAGGACATTAGGAGAAGGAAGGGAAAAATGAAGGGGGGGGAACATTGGAGGGAAAGATGAACCATGGAGAGACTATGGACTCTGAGAAACAAACTGAGTGTTTAGAGGGGAGGGGGGTTGGGCGGATGGTTTAGCCCAGTGATGGGTATTAAGGAGGGTGCATACTGCATGAAGCATGGAGCACTGGGTATTATACAAAAACAATGAATCGTGGATCACTACATCAAAAACTAATGATGTATTGTATGGTGACTAACGTAACAAAATTTTTTAAAAAATTAGAAAAAAAAATAAACAAGCACCTCAGGTGATTCTGAGGGACAAGGCCTCGAGTCACACTTTGAGAAATTTGGCACTACTGACTTGACAGCAGCTTTCCAGGCCCTAATACCACAACTAGCTCAAAGTCACTCCTGAAAACTATATTTAACTCATTTTATGTACCTACATATATCAACTTATTTCATTTTTGACTCAAATTTGCATTAAATACAAAAACATCAAAAAAAAAATAGAACTATCCTACAATCTAGTAATTGTGCTACTGGGTATTTACCCAAAGAAAATAGAAACAATAATTCAAAAAGATATATGCACCCCTATGTTTATTGTAGCATTATTTACAATAGCCAAGATGTGGAAGCAACCCAAGTGTCCATCCATACATGAATAAAAAATATCTGGTGTATATATATGTATTTATATATATTATATATTACATATAAATATGCAGTATTTATATTATATTATTATATATTATATATTACATTTTATTATATATCTATAATATATACCCAATAACATATATATTATATACCCATAATATATATTTTATGTATATATAATGGAATATTACATAGTCATAAAAAAGAATGAAATCTTGCCATTTAC
>NW_027977054.1:0-205 GCF_054177405.1 Leptonychotes weddellii
TATTAAAAAAAAAAATAGTATAACTGAACCCATGAATTTGAGTTTGAAAGTGGTACAACAAATGCATGCAAGTTCTCCAATACTCAGACACATCAGTAAAGTATGCGGGAAAAGGTGATAAAAGCTAAATTCGGCATTTAAAAAGCAGATTAAGGGAGCCGGAATAGTGCTCTGCCTTGTAAATGCATCAGCCCAGGGGTACTAT
>NW_027977055.1:0-205 GCF_054177405.1 Leptonychotes weddellii
GTGGATTCCTTATTTAATCCTTACCATAACCTATAAGGTTGGTTCTATGATTATCTCAGTTTTACAGACACACAACCCTTCAGAGATGTGCTTACTACAGAAAATGAAAGGTCACCTACTTCTTTTTTATTTTTTTTTATTCTTATGTTAATCCCCATACATTACATCATTAGTTTTAGATGAAGTGTTCCATGATTCATTGTTT
>NW_027977056.1:0-205 GCF_054177405.1 Leptonychotes weddellii
TCTTTGTTGTTCTAACATATGCTTCTAAGGAAATTGGTAATCACTTGTTATTTTTCTTTCTAAATAGGTATCTGGTTATTTTAGCCTGTGAGCTCCTACTCTCCTAGAAGTATTGCCTCCTTCATGTGCTGGGAAATGCCAAAGTCCATCCCTGACTGGGTGCTGGAAAGCGGGCTACGCCCCAGGGTAGAGAGCCCAGGCACCA
>NW_027977057.1:0-205 GCF_054177405.1 Leptonychotes weddellii
AAGCTATGGAAAAATTGGCAGTGCAAGTTAACCTAGAAAGCACTTTTGCTATTTTACTGTAAAGTACTTAAAATTAATTCCCTGAAATCCCACATTCATTTAAATAAGCCACACCTTTGGCTTTGAGCTTTCTAGTTAATAAGTACAAAATTGGTTATATGATTCATTGTGTCAATAATATAAAAACAAGCCACCTTCAGAAAGG
>NW_027977058.1:0-205 GCF_054177405.1 Leptonychotes weddellii
GACCCACAGGCTTTTCTGATGCTCTGCTTCCTGTGCCAACCAGCATTTCCAAGTGAGAATGTTGCTCTCAGATGAGCTGTGGGCTCCAAACAACTGAACCAAATATTTTATTGATAAGTTACCAGGGGGGCAGGGTGCCCTGCAGAATAGCGCCCTGTGCCGATTTGAATTATTAATTGCATATCAGCCACACACCTCCCGCCAC
>NW_027977059.1:0-205 GCF_054177405.1 Leptonychotes weddellii
TGGGTTAGCCCGGTGATGGGTATTAAGGAGGGCACGTATTGCATGGAGCACTGGTTGTAAATGCAAACAATGAATCATGGAACACTACATCAAAAACTAGTGATGTAATGTACGGTGATTAACATAACATAATAAAATAAAATTTAAAAATAAAGTAAAAAAGTTAAAAAAGACATGCACTGATAAACATCAGATATGCATTCCA
>NW_027977060.1:0-205 GCF_054177405.1 Leptonychotes weddellii
GTCATGTAAGAATTTAAGATGGAATATAATATAATAATAATAATGATAATAATAAAACACAGCATGATACTGTGGTGGCAATTAAAATAAAGGCTCTTTTGTAATAGAAGAGCAAGCTCAGAAATAAAACAGAGGAAACTTGACATATAATAAATGTGGTAACAACAAACCAATAATGAAAGGAACAATTATTAAATAGTTGATT
>NW_027977061.1:0-205 GCF_054177405.1 Leptonychotes weddellii
GGTGCGCGTGGGGAGCTCCTGCCCCGTACCCAGCCCTGCACTACCCTTCAGAGTAGAGCACCAGGACTAGCCCGGGTGGCCCGCCAAGTCACCCCGGGACCTCTGGTCCCCGCCGAGCTCCCCAAGGCAGTCATCGTGCTGCTGAGAGCCCGCCCTGTAAACCCCCCCAGGCCCGGGAGCTCCGTGTCCCCAACACCCAGTGTCC
>NW_027977062.1:0-205 GCF_054177405.1 Leptonychotes weddellii
ATTCAATTTGGGGAATTTTCAAAAACGACATTTGTAGATTATGTGTTTTAAAGGTCAACCTTAAAAGGCTTAAATTTCCATAACAAATATCCATAACTGGCCATAGAATTTGTAAATAATTCTTCTCTCCCGTGAATATTATTGCCCTACACTAGTATGCACAGGTACTGGCTGGCACAGGCAATTAATGAAAAAAAAATTGTGA
>NW_027977063.1:0-205 GCF_054177405.1 Leptonychotes weddellii
TAGCCGGGTGGTGGGTATTGAGGAGGGCACATTCTGCATGGAGCACTGGGTGTTATGCACAAACAATGAATCATGGAACACTACATCAAAAACTAATGATGTAATGTATGGGGATTAACATAAGAATAAAAAAATTTTTTTTAAAAAAGGAAAAAATAAAAAATAAAAAAAAAAAAGGGAAAAAAAAGAGATTATCAGACTTTTT
>NW_027977064.1:0-1097 GCF_054177405.1 Leptonychotes weddellii
GGTCCTCTCAACTGATGCAGAAAAAGCTTTTGACAAAGTATAGCATCCTTTCTTGATCAAAACTCTTCAGGGTATAGGGATAGAGGGTACATACCTCAATATCATAAAAGCCATCTATGAAAAACCCACAATGAATATCATTCTCAATGGGGAAAAACTGAGAGCTTTCCCCCTAGGGTCAGGAACACGCAGGGATGTCCACTATCACCACTGCTATTCAACATAGTATTAGAAGTCCTAGCCACAGCAATGAGACAACAAAAAGAAATCAAAGGCATCCAAATTGGCAAAGAAGAAGTCAAACTCTCACTCTTTGCAGATGATATGATACTTTATGTGGAAAACCCAAAAGACTCCACCCCAAAACTGCTAGAACTCATACAGGAATTCAGTAAAGTGGCAGGATATAAAATCAATGCACAGAAATCAGTGACATTCCTATACATCAACAACAAGACAGAAGAAAGAGAAATGAAGGAGTCAATCCCATTTACAACTGCACCCCAAACCATAAGATACCTAGGAATAAATCTAACCAAAGAGCAAAAGGATCTATACTCAGAAAACTATAAAATACTTATGAAAGAAATGAGGAAGACACAAAGAAATGGAAAAATGTTCCATGCTCACGGATTGGAAGAACAAATATTGTGAAGATGTCAATGCTACCTAGAGCAATCTACACATTCAAAGCAATCCCTATCAAAATACTATCAACTTTTTTCCAAGAAATGGAACAAATAATCCCAAAATTTGTATGGAACCAGAAAAAACCCCGAATGGCCAGAGGAATGTTGAAAAAGCAAAGCAAAGCTGGAGGCATCACAATTTCGGACTTCAAGCTCTATTACAAAGCTGTCATCATCAAGACAGTATGGTACTGGCACAAAAACAGACACATAGATCAATGGAACAGAATAGAGAGCCCAGAAATGGACCCTCAACTTTATGGTCACCTAATCTTCGACAAAGCAGGAAAGAATGTCCAATGGAAAAAAGACAGTCTCTTCAACAAATGGTGTTGGGAAAATTGGACAGCCACATGCAGAAAAATGAAACTGGACCATTTCCTTAACACCACACACAAAAATAGACTC
>NW_027977065.1:0-205 GCF_054177405.1 Leptonychotes weddellii
TACTGAAAAATCAAAGTTCTCTGACCCAACCTACACCTTCGGACATGTAAGCCCCGGGGGCGGGGCCCTAGCTTAAGCTTGAGAACTGGAACTCTCTTGAATCATGACCAGGGCACCTGGGTGGCTCCCTCAGTGCTTGGTGGAGAGCTCTCTGCTTGGTGGAGAGCCTGCTTCTCCCTCTCCCTCTGCTGCTCCACCTACTTGT
>NW_027977066.1:0-205 GCF_054177405.1 Leptonychotes weddellii
CTGCCCTTAGAGACTCTATGTTGCCATTAATTGATTTCTCCATTCTAGCCATTGTCTTCACAATTGCTAGCCTGAATTCCATCTCCAACATCTTGGTTATATCTGCATCCATTTGTAAATCTGCAGCATAAGTCATAATCTCTGAGTCTTTTCTGTTTTGGGGGCTCCTCCTCCTAGTCATTCTGTTGATGGGTGTTTGAGGGAA
>NW_027977067.1:0-205 GCF_054177405.1 Leptonychotes weddellii
TGAATATCTGAATAATCAGAAGGAGTGGAGAGACAGCCCTAGGTAGGGATTATATTGACCCCAGAGAGTGGCTGTTCAGGGAGGATAGAATAATGGAGCATTATTGAAAATGGGTAGGGGAGATGAGGACCTCTGGAATTTAAGGAGGGATAGTAAAAGAATAAAGGAGCAGACAATCACTCTACAACCCACAACTGGATAGTCG
>NW_027977068.1:0-205 GCF_054177405.1 Leptonychotes weddellii
TTTATTAAAAAAAAATAGTATAACTGAACCCATGAATTTGAGTTTGAAAGTGGTACAACAAATGCATGCAAGTTCTCCAATACTCAGACACATCAGTAAAGTATGCGGGAAAAGGTGATAAAAGCTAAATTCGGCATTTAAAAAGCAGATTAAGGGAGCCGGAATAGTGCTCTGCCTTGTAAATGCATCAGCCCAGGGGTACTAT
>NW_027977069.1:0-205 GCF_054177405.1 Leptonychotes weddellii
AATCATAAAAAAAAAAGTGGATTCTCACAGTCAAACCTGTGTTGTTCAAGTGTCAACAGTATTACAGAAAATCTGGAAAAAATACATTAACATTTAAAGCAGAAAGTATGAATCACACCAGTAAAATTTCAAAACACCACTGTTAACATTTTGTTTCTATGCTTTTTTAAAAAAAGATAGGTGGAATTACAATGTGCACGTAATA
>NW_027977070.1:0-205 GCF_054177405.1 Leptonychotes weddellii
GGCACTTTGTTCTAATTTACACAACTACCTTCATCACAAAGACAGGAGAAGTGTGTTTCTCATTTGGATAAGCACCAATTAGCAACCCAGACAACTGACTGACTCACATGGACCCAATCCCCCTCAATGATCCTGTGCCTTTCTTTTAGCACACTCCAGCATTTAAAAAGTCTTGTGCCCTTTGTTTTGGTGAAGCTGAGCTCAG
>NW_027977071.1:0-205 GCF_054177405.1 Leptonychotes weddellii
CTGACTTGGGGTGGTTCTTTCCCCGATGCCTTTGATGGTGAGAGAGAAAGCAAGAACCTCAGCCTCCCATTTCCTGCTGAGCTCTGCAGTGTTTTCGCTCCCCTCCCCCGAGCCCTACCCTGTACTCCTGTATGGTGCACTTGACTTTGATTGCAAGCCATTCACTCACCAAACACTGAATGAGCACCTATTACATGCCGGTCAC
>NW_027977072.1:0-205 GCF_054177405.1 Leptonychotes weddellii
TCCAGTGACAAGGTATCTTGAGAAAATATATGGAGGGGAATCTCTGTGACAGGTAAGATGTTGTCACAAAGTGACTGACTTGACAGGAAAAGCTAGTTTTAAAATTCTCTTTGAATTCCAAGCAGTGTTTGCCTGAGAAGGAGGGAGGTTCGCAGGCGGCATTTTTGTTTGCTGTTCTTGGGCCAGTCCGGTTGTGAAGGAGTAT
>NW_027977073.1:0-205 GCF_054177405.1 Leptonychotes weddellii
TAGCCATCCACTCCAAGAAGAACAGTAAAAAAAGGAAACTTAAGACCCAAAATGAAACCGTTCTTGCATGACAATGAGAGAACAACCTGGCTGCTTGTTTTTATTGGAATCAGACAAAAATTTTCAACAGCACTCACCATAGCACAGATCTGTACCTCTGAAACAAATAATGCAATATATGTTAAGAAAAAAAAAAAAAGAAGAA
>NW_027977074.1:0-205 GCF_054177405.1 Leptonychotes weddellii
TGCTCTTTTTTTTTTTTTTTAAAGATTTTATTTATTTATTTATTAGAGAGCGAGCGAGAGAGAAACAGCATGAGAGAGGAGAGGGTCAGAGGGAGAAGCAGGCTCCCCGCTGAGCCGGGAGCCCGATGTGGGACTCGATCCCAGGACCCTGGGATCATGACCTGAGCCGAAGGCAAAACCAACTGAGCCACCCAGGCGCCCAGCT
>NW_027977075.1:0-1097 GCF_054177405.1 Leptonychotes weddellii
GCCAAGATCTTTGACCCCAATAGAATATTAGTGACATCTTTTAAGAAATTACAAAAAACCCTGTGAATACATCCCTTTGAACGTTAACATAACTTTATCTTAGGTACAGTCCAAGGACTTTAGTCAAGAACAGCAATGTCCAGGAAGGTAGCTGCTAGGTACATGTGGCTAAAATAAAATAAAATAAAATATTAAGCTCTTCAGTCACACTAACCAATTTCTAGTACTCAGTTGTCATATGACTAGTGGCTGCTATATATGGAGAGCACATATTTTATAACCCTTCCATCACTGCAGAAAGCTCCAGTGGATGGCACTGGTTTAGAAAGTCACAAATATCTTTGAAAGGCAATACAACTCCTTGATCTTCATGGCGTTCCTGATGAACGTTAATTATGTTGATGGCAATGATGACGATGATTGCTAGTTACAATAATATTAAAAACTATTGCCATTTTTAAAAAGATTTTATTTATTTATTTATTTGTCAGAAAGAGAGAGGGAGGGAGAGAGAGCACAAGCAGGGGAGCTGCAGGCAGAGGGAGAGGGAGAGACAGGTTCCCGGCTGAAGAGGGAGCCCGATGTGGGGCTGGTGGCCAGGGTGAGCTCAATTGGCCTTATGCTAGTTGGGGGGCCCCATCTAGGACTTTATTAGTCCCCTGCAGGCTCACCTCAATAGTTACGAAAGACACCATGTCGTTTCCAATCTATCCCAAAGGAGGAGGTACCAAAAAGGATGACTAAGAGCTGGGGTCTTGCATAAACTGAGCTAATGACCAGATCAAAGGTTCTTAGTCACAGCTGTACATTAGAATCATTTGAAGAGCTTTTGAAAAATAATCTCCAGATGAATTAAATCAGAATCTCTGAGTATAGAGCCCAGAATCAGTATTTTTATTATTTTATTTTATTTTTTAAAAGATTTTATTTATTTATTTATTTGACAGAGAGAGAGAGCACAAGTAGGCAGAGTAGCAGGCAGAAGGAGAGGGAGAAGCAGGCTCCCCGCTGAGCAGGGAGCCTGATGTGGGGCTCAATCTCAGGACTCTAGGATCATGACCTGAGCCAAAGGCAGACTTTAATCAACTGAGGTTAAA
>NW_027977076.1:0-205 GCF_054177405.1 Leptonychotes weddellii
CCTCCGCCGACACCCTGGCCAGGCTTGGGATGGCTCTCCTGGGGAGCCTTCCCATGCAAGGGGGTGACGGCGGCCGATCACATTGATCTGTCTGCAGCTAATAGGAGGGTAGGGGTAGTGACTTTTGCCTCAGAGTGTCAGAAATCTAATAGACTGTCCAGCATGAAGCATCAAACTCGGGAACTTGAGGCCCCCCCCCCCCAAG
>NW_027977077.1:0-205 GCF_054177405.1 Leptonychotes weddellii
CTGACATGGGGTGGTTCTTTCCCCGATGCCTTTGATGGTGAGAGAGAAAGCAAGAACCTCAGCCTCCCATTTCCTGCTGAGCTCTGCAGTGTTTTCGCTCCCCGCCCCCGAGCCCTACCCTGTACTCCTGTATGGTGCACTTGACTTTGATTGCAAGCCATTCACTCACCAAACACTGAATGAGCACCTATTACATGCCGGTCAC
>NW_027977078.1:0-205 GCF_054177405.1 Leptonychotes weddellii
TTTTAGCATTTTTCTTATTTATTATAATCTTTAATTTAGTATGTCTTTCATATATTGACTTCTTATGCACACTTGGCTTATTATCAACATTCTCATTTTTAACATATACATTTAATGGTATATATTTCCCTCTGATTTAAGTTGTACCCCACAAGTTTTTTTTTCTATTTATTTATTTATTTATTTATTTTTGATGTAGTGTTTC
>NW_027977079.1:0-205 GCF_054177405.1 Leptonychotes weddellii
CTTAAGGAAAGTCTCTTTTCAGGCTATTTTTAAAAAGTACTTTAGCAGGGACGCCTGGGTGGCTCAGTCGGTTAAGCGTCTGCCTTCGGCTCAGGTCATGATCCCAGGGTCCTGGGATCGAGTCCCGCATCGGGCTCCCGGCTCCACGGGGAGCCTGCTTCTGCTTCTCCCTCTGCCTCTGTCTCTCTCTCTCTCTCTCATGAAT
>NW_027977080.1:0-205 GCF_054177405.1 Leptonychotes weddellii
TTCAAAATCTTTGGGATGCAGCAAAGGCAGTCCTAAGAGGAAAGTATATAGCAATACAAGCCTTTCTCAAGAAACAAGAAAGGTCTCAAGTACACAACCTAACCCTACACCTAAAGGAGCTGGAGAAAGAACAGCAAATAAAGCCTAAACCCAGCAGGAGAAGAGAAATCATAAAGATCAGAGCAGAAATCAATGAAATAGAAAC
>NW_027977081.1:0-205 GCF_054177405.1 Leptonychotes weddellii
GAGAGTGCTGTCTTCAAATCTGATTTCAGAGGTTGATACTGGGGCCTTTGCTTATGACAACGGTTAATGTGGAAATGCAGAAAAAAATAAAGGAGGATTTTCAGTACATATAACAAACAATAGGCTTGAAAATAGTAAACATTCAGGAAGTATTTACTGAATATATTATCTTTCTAAAAACAAATACAGCATTATTTTTTGTGTG
>NW_027977082.1:0-205 GCF_054177405.1 Leptonychotes weddellii
CAGTGGGGGTGTATGCATGATGGTGTGGGGCAGTTTTGTCCTACAGTATATTAGATTTGATAAGTTCTTTTTTTAAAATTTTATTATGTTATGTTAATCACCATACATTACATCATTAGTTTTTGATGTAGTGTTCCATGATTCATTGTTTGCGTGTAACACCCAGTGCTCCATGCAGTACGTGCCCTCTTTAATACCCCTCACC
>NW_027977083.1:0-205 GCF_054177405.1 Leptonychotes weddellii
AGAAGGAGCAAGCCTCCACGGCAGCCAGAGCCAAGGCCTTTCCCCCATTTGCTGGGCTAATTCTCCCATGACCCCGGCAAGGGGTTATCATCATCTTCCTTTACAGATAGGCGAGGTTAATGGGTCAGCCCCAGGACACACGGCTGGTAAGTGACATAAAGGGGACTATGGTCTCCTCCTCCCCTGGGGGCCCTCCTGTCCTTCA
>NW_027977084.1:0-205 GCF_054177405.1 Leptonychotes weddellii
ATTTCTCTTTTTTGGTTCCCAAATGCCCCATGGGATAAGAGGGTGTTCATCATCTAGATCAGTGGTGCTCAATCCTGGCTCTAGTAGAAAAATAGCTTTAAAAGAGCCAAGATGTCCATCAACAGATGACTGGATAAAGAAGATGTGGTATATATATACAATGGAATATTATGCAGCCATCAAAAGGAATGAGATCTTGACATTT
>NW_027977085.1:0-12292 GCF_054177405.1 Leptonychotes weddellii
CTCAGTGGGGGCTTGAAAAAATACATTACAGTACACCCTTATGATGGAATAATATACAGCCGTTAACATCAATGAGGTAAGACAGACACGGAATGGTCTTACAGTATATGAGTTTTAAAAAGCAGGTAATAATTTATATTGTCTCATTTTCATTAAGAAATATCTGTATAAAGGCATAGAAAAAGTTGAATGGTACAGTTATTAAAAGGAATTAATAGTAGTTATTTTGGTGCATTAAAATTTGGGGTGATTTAAGTTGCTTTTCTGTTTATTTTCTATTTTCACATGACATGAGGAATGTTAGTATGTTTAACACGTATCCCTCAAAAAAGAGCAGTAAATGTCCAAGACAGAAAGCAGGGTCAGGTAGATAAGATGTCTACTTCAACACTGGCCAACCCTGGACGTACTGGTAACAAGGCGGTAGACTGTGTGTTCCACCATGTTTCTGCCGTGACAGTGACATGGCATGAAGAGGCAAGAGGCCATCGACTCCCAGGATTCCTTGAATGCACTTGGAAGAGTCTTCTTCCTGGTGGGCCTGACCACTTTCTTTCTTTGGACTCAGAGATGGCAGATATCCAGCAGCTGCAGGAGCCCCAGGCAGATGATAGGTGGGATGTAGGTGTTTGGTGACTCTTTCAGAGATGCCAAAGTGAAGATAGCCCCTGGAATGGAAAGTGAGGTCCATGAGGCTCCCTGACCCACTCCAGCTCAAGCCCTCCCATTCAGCACTTCCCTACCACACACATACACCCTAAACTAGCTGCCCTCATCTCTCTGGCCCCCAGAAGAGAACAGAACCAAGAATCAGAAGCCCCCTGAACTAACGTAGCCACTCTCAGAGGGTGAGAAGGAAATAGGAACAAGCCTGCCGAATAGAACAGGGAGGTGGGTGGATGGGCATTTTGGAACAACTTCTGCTCCTTCTCCCTTCTTAATCCTACCGGAGAGACGGCGGCCCGGGGGGTTAGTGGTGGAGGTATGGGCAAGATCTGAAGATGAGGGAAGTTCCAGAGATCGAAGGAAGGCCTGGGGTCGGGGCGGCAGGCATGGCCGCAACGGCGACACGAGGCCAGCGGGTAGAGATGAGCCTGAAGACGTCTGACCTTTGAAGCAGCAGCTGTCTTTGTACGTCAGCAGTTCCTGTGGGCACAGCAGCTAGGAGGGGTTCCTCTAGGACTGCCTGTCACAGGGAAATTCTCTGCCTTCCTGTTCAGGGGGCCGGCCCAGCTTCCTAGCTCTCTGTTCCCAGCTGCCAGACACATAACTCCACAGGCACCTGCTACTCCATCCCCTCAGCTCAAGGGTAGGGGTGAGGAGGGAGGGGTAGGGGCTTTTAAGTTACAAGACATATTTACCATGGGGATACCCTGCAGCCAACTGAATCAGTGAGGCGGGAAGTTATGTCTGACATAGAATCACGTTATAATATATTAAGTTTAAAAAGCACCTGTCCTAGTCTGAAGACCGTGGACACTGCAGTAGAGCAGGGAGTGCTCCTGGTTCCAGAAAAAAAGGAAAGGAGGCAACAGTAAAGAGAACTGCCAGATCTTCTATTACCCTCTGCCAGAAGTCCCCATTTCCCCAGCGCGGTTGCACCCCTTACCCATCATGAGGAGGGTCAAAAGCAAGTTACTGATCTCTCGCAGCATCGGTGGGCCCAGGACCAGCAGCAGCCCAGCCAGCAGTTCCAGCCAGCCCACAGCCTCTTGGTAGTTCATGGGATCGGGCTGGTAGCCGAACACCTTCAACGGGAACACCTCAGCGAACTGCACAAACAGGGCTTTCTAGGGGCGGCAAGGAATGCCTGTCAGCCCCACTCAAGGATCCACTGCCTAGGCATTCCACAGGGGCATTCTGTATCTGCACCCTCAACTCCCCCGACAAAGGAGCTACCCTTCTAGGTAGGTCAGTCCAGGGCTGAGGTCAGTCTAGAGAGGAGAGGGCCTCCCTGAGGGACTGAGCTTTGGAATCAGGAAACAGGCTTTATGCTCCAAGGAGAACGGCTGGATGTTGGTGCAGAGGAGAACTGATTTTCTCACCAGACTCTCATTGGATTACACCCCAGCCCCAAAGTCCAAGACCAGGAAGTTAGGCATGCCACAGCTTCTCTTTCTTGCGGCCTGGCCTGGTTTTCCTGAGGATACTATGCTGGGAATATTGGGAGGTGGGGGAGAGGATGAAAGAGTAGATGGTTGCTTATTCAACAGATCCCATTCTGAATATGGTATGCTGGGCCTGGGTCCCATTGCAGTAGACACAAGAGTGGGTAAGGAGCTCAAAGAGGCTCATTTTGCTGAGTCAGGCTCTGATCTGGGCCACATGACAACTTCACCCTCAGGCCGGCTACCCCTTCCTGCCCTCCTACTCCCCACCTCAGCTCTACCTTCCCTACTCTGCTGCAGGGAAGAAGCTCTAAGCTGTCTGGCTCTGGGGATGTACTTCCCCAAACCATCCACCACCCTAAACCAGGAAGGAAGGGCAGAACCCAGGCCTGGGAGAGGGAGGCTGCAGGGTCTCCAAGTCTGGCTTATTTGAGGGGCGGAGGGATTGGTGGGTATAACCACAAGAAAGCTTTTCCAAGAGTCTGGAACTAGCCAGGAGACAGAAGGAGGGCTTGCAGACATTCCTCTCAGGCTCTCCGGTAAGGGCTGTCCAGATTCTGAGTTAGGAGAGCGTCTAGACTGGTTCCTGCGTCTTGACTAGCTGTGTAACCTTTAGCAGATACACTTCACCTTCAGGGCGAGTTTCCTACTCCACCAAGCGGGGAATAATAAACCCGTTCCTCACGAACCTCCCAAGAACGCAAGCAAGCGAAGGAGAAGAGGACGGGGAGGCTGCTGGGTCCCCTATTCCATTCCATCTTCCTCCCGCTGGGTCCCGACGCCCTAGGTTTGCGCGGGACCCCAGGGCTCAGCTGGAAGGAGATCTGCCCCGTCCCCTTCCGTCTAGGCAAGAGCCAGAGGACTCCGAGGAGCACCCTAGGAAGGCGCCCACGTCTCGGTCGACGTGCTCTCCCCGCCCCCGCTCCAGCGCCGTCTCGCCGGAAGGCAGGCAGGTCCGTGAGGCACCGGCTCGGGCAGGCGGGCCGGGGACTGACCGCCCCTCCCGCCCGCCGCTCACCATCTGCTGGGACGCGGGAGCCGAGATCTGCTCCGAAAGCTTGGCTGCCCCCGTGAGTGCGAAGAAGCCGCCCAGCAGGACGCGCAAAGCGCGGAGCCCGAGCGCCATGGCCGCGCAGGCCCTCCGGGAGCGAGGAGAGGGAAGGGGCGGGCAGGGGAGGAGAGGGCAGGGCAGGGCAAGGGAGGGGAGACCGGGCCGAACCCCGCCCCCTGCCGCCGTCTCGGTTCCTCCCTGCCCAGGGCGGACGGAAGACCCGCGCCAGAGCCTCCCGCTCCTCGCCTCCCGAGGCTGTTGCCACCCCCCCTTTTCTGTCTGTCTCACAGATGGGGACACTGAGGCCCACTGGCTCAACTGACTAAATGGGCCCCTTTGAATTCAGGGTAAGTCTCTTGTCTCCCAACCACTACAGAGTCAAGTCCAACAGGAGTATCTGAACGTGCCTCGCAGAAGACCGGGGTTTCCTTCCTGCCTGAGCGTCCCTAGCTTTGCCAGCAGAGCTGCCACCTAACCTCATGGGCCTCAGTATCTGCCTCTGTATATGCGGATAAGCCTCTTAGTTCTGAAGAACAGGCCTAGCACAAAGCCTGGCACATGTAAGAGCTCAAAAGTTATTTGTAAGTTAGTTATGAAATTAGTAATCAGTAACAAGTAGCTATAAATTGTTCTTTTCTATCTTTGTGTAAAATATATTTTCCCTCGAATTTCTCCCAGCTGAAATTAAAATGTGAAAAGTGTTTAAAAACTCAGACCCTTGCAGCTGCGGAAGAGAGACTTCCACGGAACAAAACTCTAGAGGCTACTCCTGGCCCATCTGCTATTACCTGGAGATCTGTCTACACCCAGATGGACAAAGGGTGGGCCAAATTATTTAGTCAGCTGTCTGGTTTCTTCACTTCCTCCCCCTCCCCAGCTAACAATATTTGTTTACATTTTTTAATGATACAAAAAAATTTAAAGGCAGCTCTCATGACACATGAAAACGGTATTATTTCAATGTTCATAAATAAAAAGTTGTATTGAAACAGCCACACTCATCTGTGTATTGCCTACAGCTGCTTTTGTGCTGCAAGCGCAGAACTGAGGAGTTGCCGCCATACGGCCTGCAAAACCTAAAACACTATCTGGCCTTTTATGGAAAAAGTTGGCCAAGCCCTGGTGGAGAGGGCCACAGAGACCCCTACAAAGGGTCTCAAACTCTCCGCTGCTTCCATTTCTGGGTTAGCCAAGCAGCTCGGATCTTGGTTGTTGTTTTTTTTTAAGATTTTATTTATTTATTTACTTGAGAGAGAGAGAGAGAAACAGCATGAGAGGGGATAGGGTCAGAGGGAGAAGCAGGCTCTCTGCCGAGCTGGGAGCCCAATGTGGGACTCGATCCCAGGACTCCGGGATCATGACCTGAGCCGAAGGCAGTCGCTTAACCAACTGAGCCACCCAGGCGCCCTCGGATCTTGGTTTTGTACCTACCCACAGACTGCTGGGGTGGGGGGCTGCCTGGCTGAAGACTGCGACGTCCCATGTGTTTCTAAAGGCCAAGCAGTTTCAACATCCAGGTGTGCCGGTAGGTTATAAACGGGCCTTTTGTTACCCTCATTTTTGTCCCTAATCCAGATTATCCAATCAATCGATCAAACAGCTAAATTCTCTACCTTGGACTAATAGAATTATATATAACAATTTATAAATGCATGATTATTAATTCCTCAACAAAAAGCAAAATTACTAAAACACTTATTTAATCACTGAAAACACATATCCACATTAGGAAATTATATTTTAGGGTACTTATAGAAAATTTAACACAAAATTATAGACTTTGATAATAAGCAACAGATCCATGTTACTATTCTTTCTCTTTTACTAATTTTTCTATCCTTGGAATTAAAGATGTGACCGCAAGTCTTAGAGCAGGACCAGAAACCAACAAATTTCTTTGTTTTGACTCCGTCAAAGCGGAAAATGTAGCATCACATAAATAAATAGTTGAAAAAGGCAACAAAAACTTCATTGCCTTTTCATGGAGCTCTGGGTAACTTGTCTTTGCATTTATCCAAAACTGAGTTACAGACATTGATTTAAATACTGATTGTAATTCCAAATCTGAAGATAACTGTACTAGTTTTTCTTCTTCAAAGTCCGTGAGATTACTATTTTGGTGATTCATAAAAGGATTAATTATCCACAAATTTCCTGAACGCAAGTCTTCTTCTGGTGGATAACAGTCATGGAACATTTGAGAAAGTCCTTCTAGGTGCTCAGAAATAATGCTTGCAATGCCTCTCATATTTAAGTCTGATGAGTTTAAGAATTCTGAAAATGAAGGGAACATGTCATAATCATTCTCTTGTGTGCGCTTCAACCACATTTTTAACTTTTCCTTAAATATATCCATTTTATTATACAAATTGAAGAGAGTAGTCATAGTTCCTTGGAGACTTGAATTGAGTTCATTTATAAGTGAAAAAATATCTGATAAATAGGCCAACTTTGCAACCCATTCCTCATCAAGAAAATACCTGGCCAAATCTGAATGCTTTTGGTTTAAAAAAATTTCAATTTCATGTCGTAATTCAAATAATCTTGTTAAAATTCTCCCTCTCGATATCCAACGTACTTCAGCATGAAGTGGTAAATTCACATGCTCAGACCCCATGTCTTCACACAAAATTGTTAACATTCGTGAATTCAATGCATTGCTCTTTATAAAACCTAAAATTTGTGCTGACTGCAAAAGAATTTCATGTAAGCATGGAGACAACTTTGCTGCTGCTAAATGCTCACGGTGAATAAAACAGTGTGTAAATGCCACTGTATTCGTGGCAATTTCTTGAATTTTTGCCCTGAAAGTAGAACCCCTGCCGGTCAGGCTTGCAGCCTCATCTGTACAGAGACCAACACAATGTATCCAATTCAGAGATTTACTGTCAATGTATTTACTTATTAGTTCAAATATTTCAAAGCCAGTTATTTGAGAGGGCATTTCAATGCAACATAGTAATTCTTCTTTTATATCACTGCAATCATAATCAATGAAACGAATATAGCACAAAAGAAGGGTGATATTTGAGATTTCTGATGATTCATCTACCTGAAGGGCAAACCACTTGGACTTTCTGACTTTTTGAATCAGCTGATCTTCAATGTCTGCAGACAGTTCATCAATCCTGTGTCCAATCGTATTATTAGAAAGAGGAATGGTTTTCATTTTGTCTCCAGCACTTGAACCCAAAACTTCTGAACACATCTCTACTAAATATGGTTTAATTAATTCTTCAGCAATGGAGAACGGCTTCTTGCTGGCAGCAATTTGAAAAGCAATTAAGTAAGAAGCTTTCACAAGTGACTTTTCAACTAGTAAACACTTTTTTAAAGAACTATTTTGACATTCCATTTCAAGAGATTTTTGTTCAAAAAAATCTACCGGTTTGTTTTCTAATTCTGAATGTTTTGTCTTTAAATGATGAGAAAGATTTGCTGGCTTCATGTTTTCAGTGGATAAAATTTCTCCACAAATGACACATTGTGGCCTTGGTGAACTTTCTTTTGATCCTGGGCAGATAATAAAACCAACTTTTAAATATTCCGCATCATAAGTCTGGAAAAAACCTATTCTTTTTTTCTTTGCAGGTGGAGACTCAAGTTCCGCATCACGTTTCTCATTAGGCACAGGGAAATCTGAATAAAATATTTGAATCACTGTTATTTTCAAGAAGAAATAAGCCATATTATATTTTCCCCCACATATTTAAAATTTATATTTCATTACTATTTATATTTGTCAAAAGAATACACTAATTAAAGTTGAAACCCAAACCATGATACTTCCATGGTGCCATTAAAAACTGAATTTCTCCTTGCCCAAAACTTGGCCACTAACTAAAGCAAAACGGTAGGCTGTAGTACATGAATGCTATGTATTCAATAGATTACTGGAATTAGGGCTGAAGTCGGATACATCAAATTAAGAACAAATTATTTTATTTTTAAAATTTTCAGAAAAAAGGGAAAACAAGTTTCAAAAAGTTAACATCTGGTGAATTGAGATGAAGGATATATTAATGTTCATTGTGCCATATTTTCAATCTTTCTGAATTCTGAAATTTTTCCAAATTAAAGTTGAGGAAAAAAATAAAGGTTAATTATTAGAATACCCAGTGTCAATAAGGGTAAAGAGAAATGGATGTTCTCAAACACTGATGTAATTTTTCAATTTTGTAACATATACCAAAAGCCTTAAAAATCTATGCTAGCTTTTGAATCTGAAATTCTACTACTTAGGATTTATCCTAAGGACATAATTAGACAAGTGAACAAAAATCCACTTACACAACTTAACACTGTTTATAATATTAAATAACTAAAAGCAATCTCAATGTCCAATCTTAGGGGGATGGATACGTTGTAATCTATGCATCTGTTAAGAATCTCAATGTAGGGGCGCCTGGGTGGCTCAGTTGTTAAGCATCTGCCCTTGGCTCAGGTCATGATCCCAGGGTCCTGGGATCAAGCCCCGCATTGGGCTCCCTGCTCAGTGGGAAGCCTGCTTCTCCCTCTCCCACTCCCCCTGCTTGTGTTCCCGTTATCACTGTCTCTCCCTGTCTGTCAAATAAATAATAAATAAAAATCTTAAAAAAAAAAAACCTCAATGTATATTTAAATTTATATTGATATGGAATACTTCTGATGAGCACTGTCAAATGAAAAAGTAGTTCACAAAAGTATATTTTAAACAATCCAATATTTAATCTAGAAATTTAAAAAATATATATATAAGCACACACATACCCACACATATGGATGTCCACAGATTCTTTACTACCTTCCACATGTGAATGTGTATATAATATAAATTCATGTACACAAAGAGTATATCATTTTAACAGGAATATAAAACAATCAAATTTACTTTGGAAGGAAGACAGGATTCTCCTTGACTCCTACCAAAAGAAAGGCACCCTACATAAAAACTCATGATTACTTGTTGACAGACTATGCTTTTAAATACACTATGTTCTGGGTAGTAAAATAATCATTAAAAACAAAAATCAAAAAATGCTTCGGGCAGAGTAGGCTACACAACTAACTGAAAATATAAGGGTAGTGGCAGTTAACATGGATTGCGGCAATAGTTTACAACGTTTCCAAGTATGAATTAAAATAATTTTCCTGATCACCAACACCTCAGACACATAGTTATACTTTCAGTAAATGACAAATCAATTCAGAGTGTTTTTAAAAAAAGAACTAAGGTTAAATCACTAATGCTTTTTTTTTTAGATCACTAATGCTTTTAAATAAATTTGTACCTTAGTAGTTGTAATAGTTCGTACATTTGAAAAACAGCAGTGCACACACAGAGGAGATGTTTGTCCACTCTACACATAATGCTGTGTGTGCAGATGGATTCAATTTAGTAGTTATTAGTGTTAATGAGAATTATAAAAAGAATAAATTAGATTTTCAAAGTATGTGATCCAAGAATAAATATTTTCATATTTAAGAAACTATAAATGATTTTCTTTGCCTTTCTTAAAAAAACAAAAACAAACAAAACAGAATAACTTTCTACATATGGAGAGCACAAGGACACATACCTGTCTGACATTCCTTGTGTTGTGTATGTGGTTTGCAAGAGGTGGCCTTGGTCTGTGTGACAGGCTTGCACAATACTGCTTTGTTTTTTAAAAGCCTGGAACACTGGGAAGATAGAAGTTTCATGGCATCTGTCTGTGTGCTTCCCTAGTTAAAAACAAATTTAGAAACCAAAAGAGATGTTTTTTAGTACCTTATCACTGACCATAATTGTATCAATTGAAAGGTGGCACATAGCAAAAGAAATATAATTCCTCTGAAAGAGCAGTTACAATAGAGAAGTTACTTTGGAAAATATATACTAATTCCTAATTCTTCTAATCAGTGTCCATTCCATTTCTTAATTTAAAAAAAGGGGCGCCTGGGTGTGGCTCAATGGTTCAGTGTCTGCCTTCGGCTCAGATCATGATCCCAGGGTCCTGGCCCCGCATCATGCTCCCTACTCAGCGGGAAGCCTGCTTCTCCCACTCCCCCTGCCTGTGTTCCCTCTCTCGCTGTCTCTGTCAAACAAATAAATAAAATCTTTAAAAAAAAAAAAACAACACTCTGTCTATAGTAAGGACAATCAAAACAGTGAAAACAATCTTTGCTGATTAGGACAACTGGCTATTCAGAAAAATTAGATCCAATCTCAAACCATATGCAAAAATATATTCCATATTGATTAAAGACCTCAACATTAAAAAAAAAAAAAAACTTTAGGGGCGCCTGGGTGGCTCAGTCATTAAGCATCTGCCTTTGGCTCGGGTCATGATCTCAGGGTCCTGGGATCAAGCCCCATGTCAGGCTCCCTGCTCCACAGGAAGCCTGCTTCTTCCTCTCCCACTCCCCCTGCTTGTGTTCCCTCTCTCGCTGTGTGTGTCTCTCTCTGTCAAATAAATAAATAAAATCTTTTAAAACAATAATAAATAAATAAATAAATAAAACTTTAAAATCACTGGAAAGGGGCACCTGGCTGGCTCAGTCAGCAGAGCATGCCACTCTTGATCTTGGGGTTGTGAGTTCGAGCCTCACATTGGGAAGAGAGATTACTTAAAATTTTTTTAAATCTTAAAAATAAATCAAATCAGATCAAATCAACTCAAATCACTGGAGAACTTTCAAATGACCAGAACAAGAAGAAGGGTTCTCTTTTTAAAGATTTTTTTTTTTTTTAAGTAATCTCTACACCCAACACGGGGCTCGAACCTACAACCACGAGATCAAGAGTTGTATGCTATACTGACCAGTAAGCCAGGCACCCCAAGGAGAAGGTACTCTTAAACAAAACACAAAAGAGTTAAAAACAAAATAGAAAAGACTAATACATTTGACTACCTCGAATTTTTTTTTTTACAAATAAAGGTCCTTATAAAACGAAGTTGAGGGGTGCCTGGGTGGCTCAGTCATTAAGTGTTTGCCTTCAGCTCAGGTCATGATCCCAGGGTCCTGGGATCGAGCCCTGCATCGGGCTCCCTGCTCGGCGGGAAGCCTGTTTCTCCCTCTCCCACTCCCCCTGTTTGTGTTCCCTCTCTCGCTGTGTCTCTCTCTGTCAAATAAATAAATAAAATCTTAAAAAACAACAACAAAGTTGAAGGATAAGCAATAGAGTTGGAGAATGTACTGAAAACATGTTTTCCATTCAATAAATATTTACAGAATGTTTACTGTAAACCAGGCACGTCCTAAACCCTGGGGATACAGCAAAAAACAAGACAAAGAAAGTCCTGCTTTTATGGGCTTTACATTCTGTAGGGAGACACAGAAGATAAACAAGTAAAGCAAAGGGCGCCTGGGTGGCTCAGTTGGTTAAGCGACTGCCTTCGGCTCAGGTCATGATCCTGGAGTCCCGGGATCGAGTCCCGCATCGGGCTCCCTGCTCGGCAGGGAGTCTGCTTCTCCCTCTGACCCTCCCCCCTCTCATGTGCTCTCTCTCACTCTCTCTCTCTCAAATAAATAAATAAAATCTTTAAAAAAAAAAAAAAAAAACAAGTAAAGCAAACACATAATGTATAATTCCAGGTAGTGATAAGTGCTATGAAAGAAAGAAAGAAAGCAGAATAAGGGAATGGAGAGTGATGGTGTGGAGGAGAGGTGCTTTTGGAATAAAATTTGAGCAGAGATCTTCTGAATACTCAAAAAAGCAAACCATGCAAAGGCCTGAAGTTAAAGGACCCCAGGCCGTGGGATTATAGACACAAAAGTCTTCAAGTGGTAAAGAGTTTGGCATGCTTTAAGAAGAGAGACGAGAATAAGACTGAAATAAAAGTAAGCAGGGGCTAGAATGAACTGTTTGAAGAAGTAGGCAGAAGCCAAATTGTATAGGAGCTGGAAGGTCTTAGTTTTAAAAACTAGAAATTAGGATTCTATTTTAAATGTGATGGAAAGCCACTGAACATTTTATTTACATTTACTTTTGATTTTATTTTTTAAAGATTTTATTTATTTGAGAGCAAGAGCAAAGGCAGAGGCAGAGGCAGAGGGAGAAGCAGATGCCTTGCTGAGCAGGGAGGCCAATGCGGGACTCAATCCCAGGACCCTGGGATCATGACCTGAGCCAAAAGCAGGCACTTAACTGACTGAGCCACCCAGGCGCCCCTACATTTACTTTTTAAATAGGCAACAGATGTAATAATTTTGAATTATGTAATAATATAAAAGGTATAAAAGTATATACACGAAGGGGCACCAGGGTGGAGCAGCTGGTTGAGCCTCTAGCTCTTGGTTTCGGCTCAGGTAGTAATCTCGGGGTCATGACATTGAGCCCTACCTCGGGCTCTGTGTTCAGCACGAGTCTGCTTAAGACTCCCTCTCCCTGAATACACAACCTAACCCTACACCTAAAGGAGCTGGAGAAAGAACAGCAAATAAAGCCTAAACCCAGCAGGAGAAGAGAAATAATAAAGATCAGAGCAGAAATCAATGAACTAGAAACCAAAAGAACAGTAGAACAGATCAATGAAACTAGAAGGTAGTTCTTTGAAAGAATTAATAAGACTGATAAACCCTTGGCCAGACTTATCAAAAAGAAAAGAGAAAGGACCCAAATCAACAAAATCATGAATGAAAGAGGAGAGATCACAACCAACTAAAGAAATACAAACAATTGTAAGAACATATTATGAGCAACTATATACCAGCAAATTAGACAATCTGGAAGAAATGGATGCACTCCTAGAGATGTATCAACTACCAAAACTGAACCAGGAAGAAATAGAAAACCTGAACAAACCCATAACCAGTAAGGAAATTGAAGCAGTAATCAAAAATCTCCCAAGAAACAAGAGCTCAGGGCCAGAAGGCTTCCTAGGAGAATTCTACCAAACATTTAAAGAAGAATTAATACCTATTCTTCTGAAACTGTTCCAAAAAATAGAAATGGAAGGAAAACTTCCAAACTCATTTTATGAAGCCAGCATTACTTTGATCCCAAAACCAGACAAAGACCCCATCAAAAAGGAGAATTATAGACCAATAGCCCTGATGAACATGGGTGCAAAAATTCTCACCAAAATACTAACCAATAGGATCCAACAGTACACATTAAAAGGATTATTCACCACGACCAAGTGGGATTTATCCCTGGGCTGCAAGGTTG
>NW_027977086.1:0-1097 GCF_054177405.1 Leptonychotes weddellii
GTATTGAGGAGGACACATTCTGCATGGAGTACTGGGTGTTATGCACAAACAATGAATCATGGAACACTTCATCTAAAACTAATGATGTAATGTATGGGGATTAACATAAGAATAAAAAAAAAAGGCGGAAGAATTCAAGCAACTAATTACAAAATGACCAAAAGGCAAGAGAATATAACAGATAAAGAAGAGATTGGTGAGGGTTCTGGGGGGGAGGGGGGGGGAGGATGGGTTGGCCTGGTGGTGGGTATTGAGGAGGGCACGTTCTGCATGGAGCACTGGGTGTTATGCACAAACAATGAATCATGGAACACTTCATCTAGAACTAATGATGTAATGTATGGGGATTAACATAAGAATAAAAAAAAAAAGAATAAAAAAAAAAAAAGAAGAGATTGGAATAAGGACAGTGGATATATATATATATGAATGAACTGTATAATAATCTAGAACAACAAAAATAATAAAATTCATTGGGAAAAGGGAAGATAATCTAAATGAACTAACAAACACCTCCCAAATCATGAAATAAACGGAAACTATTGCCAAATAATTACCAAAAATGGCACTGGGTTTGAGCCACTAAATAGAATACTACTTTCATACTTCCAAGAACAGATCGATTTTTTTGGCTGCTTAAATAGTTCTGGAAATATGGACTGCCTCACAATTTAATTTTCAAAGCAGCCATAGTTTGGATACATAAAAAAAAAGAAAAGAAAAGAAAGTATAGACCACCTCCACTTGTGACTATGACATTAAAAACTAAGTCATAATACTTGCAAAGAAAACCCAGCAGCGCACTAAAAGAATAATATAAACATGACCAACTAGTGTTTGTTCGAGGAAAGTAGGAATGGTTTAATATCAGGAGTTCTATAATATAGCTCATAACATTATTTAAGTCAAGAGAGATACATGTTATCATCCAAATCAATGTTTCTTAATCAGTGGTACACATCAGAATCATGGATCTGACTTCTATCATGGCAAATAATCCTTCAGTATATCTGGAGCAAGTCCTGGTCTTTTTTTTTTTTTTTAAGTGTTCTTTGGGGATTCTTATGTATCCTTTGAGAAGCACTGATTTAGAAAAA
>NW_027977087.1:0-205 GCF_054177405.1 Leptonychotes weddellii
GCTTTATGATTGTAAGAAATGTAATGGTTTCAGAGGTTATCTGATCCACTTCAGTTTAAGATAATGAATCCAAGTTCAGGGAGGCTAGATTAGTTAGTAGCCAAAAGAATGTCAGGATCCAAAGCAGAAACCACTTTTGTGATTTTTCCTGATATGCTGCTCAGTAATCCTACCATTTAAGCATTGTATTTTCCTATCCGATTTA
>NW_027977088.1:0-205 GCF_054177405.1 Leptonychotes weddellii
TTTTCTTTTTTTTTTTTTAAAGATTTTATTTATTTATTTGACAGAGAAAGACACAGCGAGAGAGGGAACACAAACGGGGAGTGGGAGAGGGAGAAGCAGACTCCCCGCCGAGCAGGGAGCCCGACGCGGGACTCGATCCAGGGACTCCAGGATCATGACCTGAGCCGAAGGCAGTCGCTTAACCAACTGAGCCACCCAGGCGCCC
>NW_027977089.1:0-205 GCF_054177405.1 Leptonychotes weddellii
TATGTTAAGAAAAAAAAAGAAGAAGAAGGTAGCGGGAGGGGAGGAATGAAGCGGGGGAAATCGGAGGGGTGGACGAACCATGAGAGAAGATGGACTCTGAAAAACAAACTGAGGGTTCTAGAGGGGAGGGGGGTGGGAGGATGGGTTGGCCTGGTGGTGGGTATTGAGGAGGGCACGTTCTGCATGGAGCACTGGGTGTTGTGCA
>NW_027977090.1:0-205 GCF_054177405.1 Leptonychotes weddellii
TGCTACCTTACAGTTCTTAGTGACACTGGGGTGATTGTTCCAGAATGTGGCTGTTGTTCTTCCACGTGGAAACGTCAACTGCCCAACACACATAACCAAGGACTAGAATGCAGGAGCTCATCTCCCAGAGAATCGCTATTCGTTATACTCTCCTCCACCCAACAGCTCACCAGAATGAACCTACTCTGTCCAAAAAAAAATCAAG
>NW_027977091.1:0-205 GCF_054177405.1 Leptonychotes weddellii
AATGGTTTGCAATAGGCTTCATAATTGTCAAACAGCTTGGATGATAGAAAATTCTTGGTTTGCACTTTCCTTAAATATCTTCTAAGTGTTTCTCCATTCTCTCTCTTTTTTTATAGAGATTTTATTTATTTATTTATTTGCGAGAGAGAGCACACAAGCAAAGGGAGGAGCAGAGGGAGATAATCTCCAGCAGACTCACGCTGAG
>NW_027977092.1:0-205 GCF_054177405.1 Leptonychotes weddellii
GCTGGCTCTCCCCTCAATACTAATATGCACATCTGCATCTATAGCTATATTTCTGACAATCTGAGCATAAAATTGATGTCCATAAAAATAAATCATAAAGACATTGTTAAACACATAGCTGAGAGCCTGACCCATGAAAGATTAGATGTGTATAATTTTAAGCAAATTTGCAACCAAACAATGTTTACCTAAGGCATTCCCAACA
>NW_027977093.1:0-205 GCF_054177405.1 Leptonychotes weddellii
TGGACATGGAAGCTGGATTCTTCCCACACCAAAGAGCAACACCTGAAACCCGGGGAATCGTGATCTCGGTGTGGCTGTCGGATGGGAAGGGACGGGTGAGGAACAGGATGTGCACGACTTCCCGCGGGCGCTGGAACAAATATGGGACAACTGCGGGACATGTGCCCCGAGCTTGCAGCCGCTGGGGGTGGGGGCTGAGCGCCCT
>NW_027977094.1:0-205 GCF_054177405.1 Leptonychotes weddellii
GTGACCGAGGTCACCGAGTCGGCCCCTGGCAGAGTCTCGCCAGAACCCAGGTCTGAGGGACGGTGTCACACCGCGTTCAAGAACACAGGCTGTGCCGTCAGACGTCCTGGTCTGAATCCTGGGAACTCTTGTGTACTGGCCTCCACAATGGTGAAGGCCGGAGAGCCTGTGAGGACTGAATGAGACCGTGCACACAGAGGGCTCA
>NW_027977095.1:0-205 GCF_054177405.1 Leptonychotes weddellii
TGTTCTACCATCTAGAACAACAGCTCAGAAATGTCTCTCTGAACCCAGCCTCCCAAACCCCGTCGTTGTCCACTCAGTTGTTCCCAACCACACAAAGGACTCAGTCCAGCCGCTCTCCTGTCTCCTCAGGCACTCCCTGTTCTCACTTCATGCTTCCCCAGCTTCGATTTCAAGACCCCTCGCTGGCATGCTTCCTCATCTCTCC
>NW_027977096.1:0-1097 GCF_054177405.1 Leptonychotes weddellii
AAAATACTCTTAACAGGTCTCCCTGCCTCCACTGTCTCCCTCTCCCAATCCCCCTGTAACAGACCAGTATTCATTATCTTCAGAGCATGTTGAGTTGTTGATCAGAATATTTAATTGGCTACCCATTACCTACTGGATCATGCTCAAACTCCTTTGCCTGCTATTCAAAGCTTTCTGTAACATGGCTTTAAACTCTTTTACCAGCTGTATCATTAATCATCTTTCTTGCCTATGTGCCATTCACCTCTGAATACCTTCCCCACTCAATTCCCTGCCTGTTGAAAACTCGGCCTTTTTCTAGAAGCCTATCCCATCCAACCTTTCATCATGCCAACTGAATGTGCTGCTTCTTCCTCTGTGTTCCCATAATACTCTGGCAGTCTTTCTGACTCTGACCACAGGCTGTCTTGTTTTCTAACATTCTATATTTGTATAGCACTTTGCAGCTTGCAAAGTATTTTCACAAACACATATATTATCTACCTGGGAGGTTTTTATTCCTATTTTGTAGACGACTCAGGCTTTGAGAGCTGTAACTTGTCCAAAGTCACAGAGCTAATATTTGGTAAGCTGGAATTCAAATGCAGGTTTTCTGACCCTAAATCCAGGAGCTATTTCCCTCCTAGGATTGTGGTGAGGTTTAGTTAAAGAAAAATTAAATACGAGAATAATTTTAAAATTCTGAAGTGCTATGCCCATGAAAGAAGGGATTTTTCCATCAGCCTGCAATATTCTAGAAGCCAAAGACTAGGTCATTTTTATCTTTGTATATAAATGCACATTCTCAGGCTCACCCCAGACCTGCTGCATCTGACTCCCACAGTCTTTGTTCTGACAAGCCCTCCAAGTATTCTGATGTGTACTCAAATCTCAGAACTAGGGCTGTAAGGAGATTATCCTCTTTGTTGGTCTTAGCCACGCCTTCTGGAGCATTAGAGAACACACTTTCCCTCTTCCTCCTCATGTTCCTGGCAGCCCTATGGTCCTCAGCCAGGTTTCTCTTCTGGCTGTGAAACATGCCTGGGTTTTTCAGCCAATTCTCATTTAACAGGCTTTTCTGCCATTCTACCCTTCTCTGGACATAATTTTGTTTCTCC
>NW_027977097.1:0-205 GCF_054177405.1 Leptonychotes weddellii
AAGCTAGTGCTGGCATGCATAGGTACTAAAACTAAATCCATGAACAATGACAAATAAAAAGAGATCAGACTGTAGAACTTATAGACTCTCTCACTCTTGCCTCCTGATGTTTGTGTATCACTAGAAGTCCAGGTGGCACATATCTATAGTTGCTATAAAGTACTGATTATGTTCTCTTAGCTTAGTGGCATAGAAAGCTAGTGAA
>NW_027977098.1:0-205 GCF_054177405.1 Leptonychotes weddellii
AAAAAAAAAACAATACCTTTATATTAAAAGGTATATATACAAAGCTGCTTTGTTTTGTAGCATAGTAGATCAGAATGTCTACCAACTGGGAAATGCTGAATAAATTATGTTATAACCATGCCTTGAAGATGAAAAAATATATCTGTTTCCACTGACCTGAAGAGATTTTAAAGTATACTGTAAGTAAAAAAAAAAAAAATTGAGT
>NW_027977099.1:0-205 GCF_054177405.1 Leptonychotes weddellii
AGGAGGCCTACTAAGTAGAAGGTAGAGTTACAGCTTGTTTATATTAACCACCAAAATAGGAATCCCTGAACATCGTGGTCTTGCCTGTTTTCAACTTAAATTAGAAAACTAGTATGTATTTTTTTGTAAGTTGCTTTTGCTCATGTTACAAGATTCATTGTTTCTACTTGTAACACTGCTTGTACCTGTTGCTCTCTGATGGCTT
>NW_027977100.1:0-205 GCF_054177405.1 Leptonychotes weddellii
GGCTGCCCTTTGTTGAAGATCAGTCGGGCTACAGGACAAGGGTGACAAGCCTCAAAGCTGAGCAGGGCAGATCCCTGAGCAGCCACGACCCTGTGGTGCTCACAAAGCATGAGATGGAAGGGGAAAGGGGAGAGGGTCAGCTGGGGTGGGGCAGGATCGGGGAGGCTCAGGGAGGGCCCTGCTGCCTGACCCTGGGAGCGGTGTC
>NW_027977101.1:0-205 GCF_054177405.1 Leptonychotes weddellii
CCAAATGTCCAAACATGCAAGCCAGTCCCCAAATCGAGGACAGTTCCCCTCAGCAGCACACCTCTGAGTGACAGCTTCCAGTGTCAGCCTCATTCTGCTAACCAGGCATCCACAGCCAAGGTCACCCAGTCCCCAAATCCTCCCTCTTCTCATGTCCGCCAATCCCTGAGTGCTCCCTTATTTAGTGAGAAATACTCCCAGCTTT
>NW_027977102.1:0-205 GCF_054177405.1 Leptonychotes weddellii
AAAACATGCTTAACTATGAAAGAGGTAAAAGAAAGCTCTAAAGAAACCAGAGGGGCGCCTGGGTGGCTCAGTTGGTTAAGCGACTGCCCTCGGCTCAGGTCACGATCCTGGAGTCCCGGGATCGAGTCCCGCATCGGGCTCCCTGCTCAGTGGGGAGTCTGCTTCTCCTTCTGACCCTCCCCCCTCTCATGCTCTCTCTCTATCT
>NW_027977103.1:0-205 GCF_054177405.1 Leptonychotes weddellii
CCCAGCTTGGACTGGTGGGGACCTCACAGAGTCCGCCCCAGCCCTCCTGCCCCACTGGGGCCCGTGTGCCGTGCTCTGTGTCTGCACCCTGAAGTGACTCCTCCTTTTGTCCTCCAGGGGCTTCAAGAACTCAGAGTTGAGGCCTAGGTCTGAGGCAGGAGCCTCTAAGGTCCCAGAGCAGGGGAGGTGCAGGTGAGTGCCAGTC
>NW_027977104.1:0-205 GCF_054177405.1 Leptonychotes weddellii
TTTTTGTTCCTTAACATATATTGCATTATTTGTTTCAGAGGTACAGATCTGTGATTCAACAGTCTTGCACAATTCACAGTGCTCACCACAACACACCATCCCCAATGTCTATCACCCAGCCACCCCATCCCTCCCACCCCCCTATTTATTTGAGAGAGAGAAAGGAGAGAGCATGAGAGAGAGCATGAGTGAAGGGAGAAGCAGA
>NW_027977105.1:0-205 GCF_054177405.1 Leptonychotes weddellii
TATGCCCAAACAATGAATCATGGAACACTTCATCTAAAACTAATGATGTAATGTATGGGGATTAACATAAGAATAAAAAATAAAATAAAATAAAATAAAGAACCTGCTTTGTGAAGACTTGTCTATCAAGGAGTAAAAACAGCAGCCCAAATATCACTGACCTTTATATTGTGGTTAATATTCTTCTATGGTTAGATATTTTTCT
>NW_027977106.1:0-205 GCF_054177405.1 Leptonychotes weddellii
TCAGCTGGCCCGACAGCGCAGGGTCCGGGAAGAGCCCGAGCCAGGGCCAGCCCCCGGCCCTGCCGCCAGCCACGGCCATGCAAAGGGCAGCGGGGTGTGTCACGCTCCCTTCAGAGGCTCTGGCCCTTGTCAGTCAGGGACTGCATGGCCGCTGAAACAGAGACAGGCGTCAGCACGCCCTCCAGACACGGGGAGAGAGAAGCCC
>NW_027977107.1:0-1097 GCF_054177405.1 Leptonychotes weddellii
GTTCACCATTCCCTCTGCCTGGAGCCTCCCTCCCCCACCCCTCTTGGCTGGTCCTGTTCACTGCTGTCCCTCTGGGAAGCTCAAGGCCCCTCCCTGAAGGGGGTGTTCAGAGGATACCCTCAGCCCACATCATCCTGGTCTCCCGGGGTCTCCATCTGTCTCACCTAAGCCTTTGTTTCTGTTACCCCTTGAGGTACTATGAGTGTTAGTTTTAAGGACATGCCCTTCCTTGGGGAGGGAATGCTGTTCCAACCAAACCCCAGAGCAGTAACTACATGGATGACATTCATGAAGTTCACCTGCCTCTGCCTACCCACTCAGTGTGGTTCAGCCTCTGAGCATCCCCTCCAGGCTTATGGAGACATACCTGGGACAGCCCATCAGTGATATTGGGAACCTGTCCTAAGGCCCCCAAGCTGTGCTCCCACCTGGACCTCAGCAGAATGACCGAGTCTGGACCAATCCAACTGTGCCCCCTAGGATGCTGGGACTGAGCCAGGGCCTTCCAGTGGGGTCAGAAAGAACCCTCTGGCAACCCAGATGGCTGGGGGAGCAAAGGGGGGTCAGGGCAGGGCACGTTGAATGGAGGAACGAAGAGGTGATGTGCATTAGGAGACAGAGGGACAGACATGCACGCACATACATGCATGCACACATGCACATAACATGCATGCACATGCACATACATGCACACACGTACACACACATGGCCAACGCAGAGTGCGGCTCCCAAAGGTCCCCTGGCTTCTGAGAGGTGCGGCCATACATCCTACACTAGGTTTTCGTGAGATTCTCTCCCCAAACTGCCTTTTTGGTTGACCCAACAAGTGGGTTTGTGTTCCTGAAATATAGTCAGCTCCTGAGTTGAACAGGGACAGCGCTGTGTCGTGGCCCAGACTTGGTTTCCCTAAGTCCTGCCTTCCCCGTCATGCTTGCCTGCCTCTTCGGTGCCCACAGTGGGAGACACGTGCACCCTCTGAGCAGCTCCTCAGCACCAGGCTTGCTGGTGCTGAGGGTCAGTAACATCCCCACTCACAGCCCAGGCACAGAACTTGGGTCACGTGCCAGGGTCACAGTCATACCCAGTCCCAGGACCA
>NW_027977108.1:0-205 GCF_054177405.1 Leptonychotes weddellii
TTTATTAAGAATATAGATATAAAGTACTGTAGTTTACAGCTAGGCCTTGAAATATCTTCTTAGGATCTTGTTAGGAGTAAGATTGATATTGTATCGTGTGTAACCTGCACAATGTGGAAAGCTGATAAACCTGTGCAGAATCTTTGCCGATGTGTTGTCAGTGTGATGTGCTTTCTGCATGGTTATATACTACTAGTGATGTTAT
>NW_027977109.1:0-205 GCF_054177405.1 Leptonychotes weddellii
GATCACTACATCAAAAACTAATGATGTAATGTATGGTGATTAACATAACATAATAAAATAAAATTAAAAAAAAAAAGCAGCTCTGGGGAAAGATGCCATCCTCTTGCTCTAAGATCACCCTGGAAACTATTCATTTTGCAATCATCACCAGTGTTACACATGCTTTCCCAAAGTACTTCCCAAACTACTGATCTTCAGGTTTATT
>NW_027977110.1:0-205 GCF_054177405.1 Leptonychotes weddellii
CCAGCTCGGCAGACTGCGACGGCTCCACGGACTCGTTTCGCCTGTCACCTGGTAAGCTGATCAGAGAGGCTGTGCTTCTCTCTGTGACCCCATTTGTAAAGTACTGCAAATGCTACGTGTTGTTCGGAAGCGTACGTCGTGGTGACTCGCGCGTGGTGCCCGAGCGGCAGCCGGTCCCAGTGGGGAGAGCTCACGGGACTTGGGT
>NW_027977111.1:0-205 GCF_054177405.1 Leptonychotes weddellii
CCAGGCTGGCTGTGCATACACGGGCTGCGGGATCTTAGACCACATATCCTGGCAGATGTGGACAAGGTGCACCTCTGGGTGGGATTCAAATCCTCTTGGCCAAGCCTTTCCCCCAGCAAAGCAAGGCTTTGTCACTGGCGGACACACTAGCAAGCTCTGAGCCCTGTGTGTTCCAGGCTCACGTGTAAGCGTTGTCTAAGCTAAG
>NW_027977112.1:0-205 GCF_054177405.1 Leptonychotes weddellii
GGGGTAGTGGTGCAGAGGAAGAGAATCTCAAGCAGAGTCCCCGCTGAGCATGGAGCCCAGGGGGCTTGATCTCAGGACCCTGAGATCATGACCTGAGCCGAAATCAAGAGTCGGTCACTCAACGGACTGAGCCACCCAGGTGCTATCTCAACAGCACAGTTCGGTGTAACTGACTGCCCTCCCAGCCTCGAACACTTGCTCAAGT
>NW_027977113.1:0-205 GCF_054177405.1 Leptonychotes weddellii
TAAGCCATGGAAATAAGCTATAAAACTGCGTGTGTGGATACACGAATGCACTGAAGGGAGAATAATTATTTCACAAAACAAGGTGGTTTTTATTCCTGTTAGAATTCAGTTTTTTAAAAAATAAATATTCTTGTTTCCAAGGAAGCACACATTTAATTGTGGAAAATCTAGAGAATACAAGTACAGATTTAGAGAAATATTGACT
>NW_027977114.1:0-205 GCF_054177405.1 Leptonychotes weddellii
GACAGAGTGGGGACACCATAGAGACAGCAGGCCGCAGTGAGGGTACGTGTGGGGATGCCCACCTTGAAGAGGGTCACAGTGGCGCTGTAGCACACGCTGAGCAGGAAGAGGGTGATGAAGATTGAGATGGTGGTCCACAGCCCGTCCAGCTCCCCATCCTGGTCCTCGGCACAGCTGTCGTCCAGGAGCAGCTCTGGACAGGAAG
>NW_027977115.1:0-205 GCF_054177405.1 Leptonychotes weddellii
GAGGTTGGGTTAGCCTGGTGATGGGTATTGAGGAGGGCACGTTCTGCATGGAGCACTGGGTGTTATGCACAAACAATGAATCATGGAACACTATATCTAAAACTAATGATGTAATGTATGTGGATTAACATAACAATAAAAAAAATTAAAAAAAGAAAGTAAAGAAAATAAGTATTGGAGTTACAAACCATTGTTACAATAACAC
>NW_027977116.1:0-205 GCF_054177405.1 Leptonychotes weddellii
ATATATACAATGGAATATTATGCAGCCATCAAAAGGAATGAGATCTTGCCATTTGCACGAAGTGGATGGAACTGGAGGGTGTTATACTGAGCAAAATAAGTCAAACAGAGAAAGACATGTATCATATGACCTCACTGATATAAGGAGTTCTTAATCTCAGGAAACAAACTGAGCGTTGCTGGAGTGGGGGGTGGGAGGGATGGGG
>NW_027977117.1:0-205 GCF_054177405.1 Leptonychotes weddellii
ACCACATCTTCTTTATCCAGTCATCTGTCGATGGACATCTTGGCTCTTTCCACAGTTTGGCTATTGTGGACATTGCTGCTATAAACATCGGGGTGCACGTACCCCTTCGGATCCCTACTTTTGTATCTTTGGGGTAAATAGTGGGTTGTTTTTTCTTATTGTGAGAAATTTCCCAGATAGCCTAAAGGACAATAACATCTTCCAT
>NW_027977118.1:0-1097 GCF_054177405.1 Leptonychotes weddellii
GAGAAAGCAGAGGCGGGGATCAATCCAGAATCTGCTTTTACAGATGAAGAGGCTGCGGCGCCTTCAATCACTGGCGGTTTCCCTCAGAGGGTTTTCTTCTGTTTTTTTAACGGTTGTCAGGAATATGTAGACTCCGGTATATACAACATCTAACAAATTCTTTTCAAGAAGACAGGGCGCCTGGGTGGCTCAGTCGGTTGAGCGACTGCCTTCGGCTCGGGTCATGATCCTGGAGTCCCGGGATCGAGTCCCACATCGGGCTCCCTGCTCGGCAGGGAGTCTGCTTCTCCCTCTGACCCTCCCCCCGCTCATGTGCTCTCTCTCATTCTCTCTCTCTCAAATAAATAAATAAAATCTTTAAAAAAAAAAAAAAAGAAGACAAACCAACCAGCCTTTCGATGTGGCTTCCTGACTCGCAGCGTCGGCGTCTGATGCGCAAGCCCTTGCGGCAAATAGGGAGCGGGAAGGGGTGGGGGCGCGAAGGGCTTGCGGGGGGCGGGGGGGGGCTGCCCGAGTCCCCAGCCACGCCCACCCATCCCTAGCCACGCCCACCGCCGACCCGCCCTCAGTCCCCGAGGCGGTGCGGGTGCGGAGGGACGCGGAGGAGGGGAGGGAGGGGACCCCACTCACCGCGTCGCGCAGCGCGTCCCCGCCGGGGGCTTTGGGTCCCCGCGCGTCCATGTCGAATGGGTCCCAGTGCGCCGGGTGGTTCCGGGTAGTCCCGTGGGCCCGGTGGGTCCCGTGGGCCCGGGTGGTTCCCGGTGGGCCCGGTGGTTCCCGGTGGGCCGGGTGGTTCCTGGTGGGTCCGGTGGGCCCGGTGGGTCCCGTCGGCCGGGTGGTCCCAGGGGGCCGGGTGGTTCCCGGTGGGCCCGGTGGGTCCTGTGGGCCCAGGTGGTTCCGGGTGGGCCGGGTGGTTCCCGGTGGGCCCGGTGGTTCCCGGTGGGTCCGGTGGGCCCGGTGGGTCCCGTCGGCCGGGTGGTCCCAGGGGGCCGGGTGGTTCCGGGTGGGCCCGGTGGTTCCGGGTGGGCCCGGGTGGTTCCCGGTGGTTCCCGGTGGGCCGGGTGGTTCCTGGTGGGTCCGGTGGGCCCGGTGGGTCC
>NW_027977119.1:0-205 GCF_054177405.1 Leptonychotes weddellii
CTGGACCTATGGAATTCTCAGTTCTAAGATCTTTCCACGAATACCAGTTTGTTTCTGGAACCAAGAAGACAAATTCCTCCCATTCAAGAATTATTAAATAAGCCCCTGTTCACAAATGCCAGGTAAACATGGAAAGAGAGCAACAGGGCAAAATGTATCCTCCAAGGAGAGCATAAACCAAGGATTGCAGAGATCACAGGGCCAT
>NW_027977120.1:0-205 GCF_054177405.1 Leptonychotes weddellii
CTGATTTGAGGAATTCTTAATCTCAGGAAACAAACTGAGGGTTGCTGGAGTGGTGGGGGGTGGGAGGCATGGGGTGGCTGGGTGATAGACATTGGGGAGGGTATGTGCTATGGTGAGTGCTGTGAAAAACAGATCAGTACCTCTGAAATAAATCATACAATATATGTTAAAAAAAGAGGAAGATAGTAGGAAGGGAAAAATGAAG
>NW_027977121.1:0-205 GCF_054177405.1 Leptonychotes weddellii
TTACTACCCCAGGCTCTTGACTCCTAGTCCACTTGCATCCCACTAGTTTGCCACGGTGATTTTAGAAAGCCTAGTCTCAACTTTGATACTGTCGAAATAGAGCAAGTAAATCCCTGTACTTCTAAGTCCATGATTTTAGAAATGTGTTCCTTTGTGATAATCTGGAATTTGGTTGGATATTTTATCATGTCAAGAGTCCAATTCT
>NW_027977122.1:0-205 GCF_054177405.1 Leptonychotes weddellii
AGCTTCATGTGTAAATGTTCGGTCACAATTTTATTTTTATTCTTTCGGTCACCAGCACTGCATTTATTTATTTATTTTTTTATTCTTATGTTAATCCCCATACATTACATCATTAGTTTTAGATAAAGTGTTCTATGATTCATTGTTTGTGCATAACACCCAGTGCTCCATGCAGAATGTGCCCTCCTCAATACCCATCACCAGG
>NW_027977123.1:0-205 GCF_054177405.1 Leptonychotes weddellii
AGGGATGGGGTGGCTGGGTGATGGACATTGGGGAAGGTATGTGCTATGGTGAGCACTGTGAATTGTGTAAGACTGTTGAATCACAGACCTGTACCTCTGAAACAAATAATACATTACATGTTAAAAAAAAAAAAAAAGAGAGAAGATAGTAGGAAGAGAAAAATGAAGGGGGGGGAATCGGAGGGGGAGATGAACCATGAATGAC
>NW_027977124.1:0-205 GCF_054177405.1 Leptonychotes weddellii
TTTCCTCAAAGGGACAAAACTTCAGGTCGAAAACTGCAGTCATATGCAGGGCTTAAGAAAATATTGGGCAGTTACAAGATGTCCATCGACAGATGAATGGATAAAGAAGATGTGGTATATATATACAATGGAATATTATGCAGCCATCAAAAGGAATGAGATCTTGCCATTTGCAATGACGTGGATGGAACTGGAGGGTATTATG
>NW_027977125.1:0-205 GCF_054177405.1 Leptonychotes weddellii
CCTACTAGAACTAGTTTCAGGAAAGAATGTGATGCCATTCTATCAGAGTAAAACTTAAACTGACCAGAAACGCAGCTCACCAGAACCTTCAAAATTTGACATCCCCCCCCTTGCTCTCTGTTCTTTAGAAATGGGGAGTTTATAAGCAAACAAGCACATAGTCACACCCTCATCTACTTGTCCACCTGTGAACATTCACCGAGCG